>NW_027288728.1:0-2500 GCF_037038585.1 Patagioenas fasciata
TGCCGGAGCGTCGAGAAGACGGTCGAACTTGACTATCTAGAGGAAGTAAAAGTCGTAACAAGGTTTCCGTAGGTGAACCTGCGGAAGGATCATTACCGGGGGGCTCGTCGCGCGGGCGCCGGGGGCGTCCCCGGCCGCGCCGCCGGCGACTCGGCTTCCACCCGTCGCCGCGCGCCGCCAGCGAAGGGCGCGGCGCGGGCTTTTTCCCGTTCCACGTCTCGTGGACCGTCGCTCTCCGCCGCGCGCCCGTCAAGAGCGACGGCGCCACACCGGGGCTACCCCGGGCGCGCGGCCGGGGCCGCGGCGGTGGCGGCGGAGCGCCTCCGCTGCGCGCGCGCGGGTGCCGCGTCGTTTCCCCTCCCCGAGGGGTTCGCTCCCGGCACCCGCGCCGCGGAAAGGGCGCTTCGCCCCGCCGCCGCCGCGGCCGGCGCCGGTCCGCCGCCGGGCCGCTCCCGCGGAGAGGGAGGCGGCCGGCGCGAGCCTCGCCGCTGCGGGTTGCCGCGCGCGTACCCGAGTACGCCCGTGCCCGGCTCCTGCGCAGGCCCTGTGCGTTGCGGGAGGTCTGCGGCCGCCGGCGCTGCCGCGGTCCCGCTCCCGGAGGCGCCTCTCGTCACGCTCGCCGGCCGACGTGTCCCGCCGTCGCCTCCGCCGCTTTCCGTCTCCGTCTGTCTCGCTCCTCCGGCGCGCGCGCGCGCGCCCGCCCGGTCGTCGGGGGCCGCCGCGTCTCCCGCCGGCGCGTCCCAGCCGCCAGCCTCTCGCCTCCGCTGCGCTCCTTCTGCCGGGCGGCCTCCTCCTTCGTCTCCGGGAACCCGAGCCCCGTCCGCGCCCCCCTGTCGAACCTGACGGCGGCCCAGCAGCCGTCGCGCGGGGAAAGGGGGGCGGGCAAGGCCGGTGGCGCGCGGGCCTCCCCGGGGCGGGGAGGGCGATAAGAGGCCGTTCCCGGTTCGGAGGGCGTCGGTGGCAGCGCGTGCAGGCAGCGGGGGGCCGCTGCCGGTGAGCGGCGTGACGCACCCCGCCGGCCGAGGCTGGCCGTTCGGGCCCGAGAGGGGCAGAGAGGCGGGAAGGAAGCGGTGAGCGGTGGCGGCGGGGCGGCAGGTGCGAGCGGGGAACGGAGAGGGGCCTTTGGGGTCGGGGGGGGCGGCCTCCCCGACCCCTCCTCGCGCGCGAGCGGGCTGCGGCGGAGCAGCCCGCTCTCTCTTGGCAGCGCAACACGGGGCCGGGCCTCCGGGCGTTCCGGGCTGGCGCGCGGCGCCGGCTGGCGAGCGGCGGCAGCGGCTTCCCTTTCCCCGCCGCGCCTCTTCTCTCCCTCTTCCCCGGCGGAAGAGAGAGGGAGGGGAGCCGGCGGGCGGGGGGGGCGGGCTCCACCGCCGCCAACCTACGGGTGGCGAGCGAGGCTCTCGCGCCGGGCCGGCCGTGTCCCGCACCAGCGGCGGGCGGCCCGAGCCACGCCTCTCCTGCCGGGTTTCGTGCCGGGCTACTGAGGGAAACCCCGGCTCCCGGGCCAGGAGGGCGTAGGCGGTGGCGGCGGGCGTTCGGGCGCGCCCCCGCGGGCGGACGCTCCTCCGAGGGCGGCAGCGGAGGAGGCACCCCCGCGGGGCCCAGCAGGTCGTTTCCCTCGCCCCAGGGCCAGGTACCTAGCGTCCGCGCTTCTGCGGCCCTCCCTCTGGCGAGCCCGGGGGGTCGAAGGCCGGGAAGCCGGGCGGCGGTTTAAAGACTCGGGCGGCTCGCTGCGACCCGCCAGGGCTCCGGGCGGCGGCGCGAGGAGGCGGGTGCTTCCAGGGGGGCGGGAGTCGCTCTCGCGAGGCCCCTGGGAGTCCGTCGCCCGCTCCGTCGTCCTCCCTGACGCGGGGAGCCGTGCCGGGGAGGGGGTCCCTCTGCCCCCCCCTCTCTGCGGTCCGGCCTCGGCGGAAGTCCAGGCCGCGGCGCGGTCGGCCGCGGGCCGGCTCGCCTGCCTCGAAACGGGCGGCCCCGGCGCGGGGGGGGAAGCGCCGTCTGACGCGCGCTCTCTCTCCCTCGCCGGGGTGGCGAGGCCCCGCGGCGGGGTCTCGCCCGGTGGCCCGCGGCGGGGTTCCACCGCCCCCCCCTCGCACGGTGCGGGCGTCGCGCGGCGCCCTCCGCTTCCCCACTCGTCCTCGCCTCCCGGCCGAGCGGCTCGGCGGCCTCCGGTCGCCTCACCGCCGTCCAGGGTGGCGCCCCGGTCTGAGCGGCGGCGGCGCCGTTCGCCGTTAACGGTCCGCCGGAAGACGTCCGCTGCCGCCTGTGGCCGCCCCGGCTCGGGCCCCGACCGTCGCTGTCCACGTCGCCCTTTTCCCGGGCCTCGCCGGGCGAGGTGGGGGCGCGCGGGTGGGGGACGTCGCGTTCCCGGTCACCGTCCGCCGACGGCGGGCGGGAGAGCGGGCGCGTCGCCCCTGCTTCGAGCGCCGTCCGCCTTCGCGGCGGTGAGCCGCCCGCGGGAAGGGGGTCCGGGCGAGAAGCGGTGGCGGTGGTCCCGGGAGGGGCG
>NW_027288728.1:10000-12500 GCF_037038585.1 Patagioenas fasciata
CCATCCGCGCCCAGAGTTCCTCCCCACCCCCCGCCCCGGCCTTTCGCCAGCGAGTTCGCCTCCCCCCCGGGAAGCCGGGGCGTCCCTGCCGGCTCCGTGCCCGGGGTGGACGGGGGTGGACGGCGCGGGGGGGTGGACGGAGGGCGGGGGGGGGGGGCACGCGGGCGTCCCGCGGTTTCTCAGCCCCGCTGTCGGAGGCCTAACCCCCTCACCTGCCCGTGCTGCCGCCTCCCGCGCTTCTTCCTCGGTGGCTCGCTCGCTCGGTCCCTCGGCCCGCTGCCCGCCCCGGCCGCGGGCTGAAGAAGAAACCGACCCCGCCAGCGGCTTTGCCTCCCCCCGGGGAGGCATAGAGACACCGCGTCCCCGTCCCCGTCCCCCCGTCCCGGCCCGCCTGCCTCCCTGCCTACCCGCGCGCGGGGTTCCTCGGCCGATCGGCAAGACGCTCCTGCGCTGGCCTCCCCGCGACCGCCCGCCCGGCGGGCTTGACTCCGAGCGACTGACCGTTGGGCACCTGGCGGGGGGCAGGGGGCCGGTTGCCGGGCGGCGGGGAGAGCGCGCATGCGCGGCGCGCGCAGTTGCCGACCCCCTCCGGCCCTTCCCGCGGGTGGGCCGGAGGGGGCGGGGGGCAAGGCGAGGGCGGGAGAGACCGCGCTTTGGGGTGGGGGCGGGGAGGGGGGGTGTTTGTGCTCGCCGTGCAGTCTGAGCCGGAAGACGAAGTGAAATTATACGGCGGCGGCGGCGGCAGGTGCGGGTGGGGGGCACGACGACACCACCACGACCCCGCCGCCCCTGCCGAAATAAACCCCCACCAAAAAAAAAATAAAACACCGCCACGAAACCCGCATCCCCACGCCACTCGCGAGCCCCGAAACTCCAGACACGGACTCGCCGAGCGTGTGCACGGATCGCGAGGGTCGAAAAGCTCGACTCGTAGAGTCGCGTACACTGTCCCGCAGCCACCCGCGAGAGGCTCGCTCGGTCGCGTCCAGATCCTGTCCCTGCGTAGGACCAACCGCCCCGCCGTTCCCAGCCTCCGTCATCCAGCCGCTTCTCGAAGAGCAGGACGGGCTCGGGGCCGTGACCGCCTCTCCGCCGGGGCCCGTGGCGGTGCTCTGCCGCCCTCGGGGCGAAGAGCCTTGTTTTTGCTTTTTTTTTTTTTTTTTTTTTTTTTTTTCCTGTGTGTGTGTGATTTCCGACCGTCCGACCTCAACGTCCCCCGGCTCCTTGTTCCCGCCTTTCCCTCCCTCCCTCCCTCGGGTTCTGTCGTTGCTCCTCAGCAGCGGAGAGGAAAAACACCACGTCGGCGCCGAACCCTAGGGTCGGGACAAGAGGGACGGGGCGACCAGCGTATCGCACGCCCTTCAACCTCGAGAACTTGCCGGGGGGCCGCGTAAAAAGCAGCAGGACGCTCAGCCCTCCTGCCCCGGCAGGTCGACCCTCTCGCGAGCGCGGCCGGACGCCGGGTCCGTCCGAGCCCCGCCGGTCCGGTCCGGTCCGGTCCGGTCCGGTGCGGTCCGGTTCGGTTCAGTTCAGTCCTTTCCCGCCCGTCCGGTCCGGTCCGGTCCAGTTCAGTTCAGTCCTTTCCCACCGGTCCGGTCCGGTCCGGTCCAGTTCAGTTCAGTTCAGGCCTTTCCCGCCCGTCCGGTCCGGTGCGGTCCGGTCCGGTTCAGTTCAGTCCTTTCCCGCCCGTCCGGTCCGGTGCGGTCCGGTCCGGTTCAGTTCAGTCCTTTCCCGCCGGTCCGGTCCGGTCCGGTCCAGTTCAGTTCAGTCCTTTCCCGCCGGTCCGGTCCGGTCCGGTCCAGTTCAGTTCAGTCCTTTCCCACCGGTCCGGTCCGGTCCGGTCCGGTCCAGTTCAGTCCTTTCCCGCCGGTCCGGTCCGGTCCGGTCCAGTTCAGTTCAGTCCTTTCCCGCCGGTCCGGTCCGGTCCGGTCCAGTTCAGTTCAGGCCTTTCCCGCCGGTCCGGTCCGGTCCGGTCCAGTTCAGTCCTTTCCCGCCGGTCCGGTCCGGTCCGGTCCAGTTCAGTTCAGTCCTTTCCCACCGGTCCGGTCCGGTCCGGTGCGGTCCGGTCCTTTCCCGCCGGTCCGGTCCGGTCCGGTCCGGTCCGGTCCGGTCCAGTTCAGTTCAGTCCTTTCCCACCGGTCCGGTCCGGTCCGGTGCGGTCCGGTCCTTTCCCGTCCGGTCCGATGCAGTGCGATCCGGTCCGGTCCACTCCAAATTCCCGGGCCGGCCCAGTTTCCGTGTCCGCAGCGGCTCGGTAGACGGCGCCGCCTGCGCCGCCCCGCTCGGATCCGAGGTCTACCGGCGACCCGCGAGGACTCAGTCGGTTTTCGGCTGCTGCAGAGCGGTTGAGGTAGACGGGCTCGCCTGCGCCCCCCCCCCCCCCCCCCCCTCCAGAGCCTCCTGAGCGGTCGCTGTTTTGTCGCTACCTCCCGTTACGTCGAGGTAAAACTCGGCTCGCTCGAGCGCGCCACCCCGGTGAAGGGACTGAGCGAGTCCTGCA
>NW_027288728.1:25000-27500 GCF_037038585.1 Patagioenas fasciata
TGTATTCCAATTTCCCCGCGTGTTTTACATATTTTTTTAAAACTTTTATTTATTGTAATTTATTGAAATGTATCAGACGTTTCCGCCTCCGCTTGAGCCATTCCCGACGAGTCCCTGAAAAATGAAGGCCCGCGTGAATGCGTAACCAGCGCGTGATGAACGCGTTAACGGATCGATCGGCGTGTGTCCCCGCGCCCCCCGCCCCGAGAGAGCCGTGAAAAAAAAGGCACGCACACCCCGCCCGCTCCCCCTTTCTTCTTTATTCTCCCGTCTTCGGGTAGCCTTTTTTATTTTCCTTTTGCTTTTTTGACTATTTATTTATTTATCTGTCAATTGTTTGGTTTTGTGTGTGTGTGTGTGTGTGGTTTTTTTGTTTGTTTTACGTCTTCGTTTTCTTTCACCGACCGTTCGTTTTTGGTTTGGTTTGGCTTGTAGACGTACGTACGCCTTTTCTCCAGCCGCCTTTTTTTTTTGAATTTACGCTTTCGGTTTCTGTCACCGACTTCACACACACCCCCCCCGCCCCCCCTTTTTTTTTAACTCCCCCCCCCCCCCCGTTGCCGGTGGGCTACGGACCGAGCACAGGCGGCGGCCTTCCCCGGCCCCAACCACCGCCTGCCCGCCCCAGTCCGCCGCAGCGAGCCCGGCCGCCCATCCGCGCCCAGAGTTCCTCCCCACCCCCCGCCCCGGCCTTTCGCCAGCGAGTTCGCCTCCCCCCCGGGAAGCCGGGGCGTCCCTGCCGGCTCCGTGCCCGGGGTGGACGGGGGTGGACGGCGCGGGGGGGTGGACGGAGGGCGGGGGGGGGGGGCACGCGGGCGTCCCGCGGTTTCTCAGCCCCGCTGTCGGAGGCCTAACCCCCTCACCTGCCCGTGCTGCCGCCTCCCGCGCTTCTTCCTCGGTGGCTCGCTCGCTCGGTCCCTCGGCCCGCTGCCCGCCCCGGCCGCGGGCTGAAGAAGAAACCGACCCCGCCAGCGGCTTTGCCTCCCCCCGGGGAGGCATAGAGACACCGCGTCCCCGTCCCCGTCCCCCCGTCCCGGCCCGCCTGCCTCCCTGCCTACCCGCGCGCGGGGTTCCTCGGCCGATCGGCAAGACGCTCCTGCGCTGGCCTCCCCGCGACCGCCCGCCCGGCGGGCTTGACTCCGAGCGACTGACCGTTGGGCACCTGGCGGGGGGCAGGGGGCCGGTTGCCGGGCGGCGGGGAGAGCGCGCATGCGCGGCGCGCGCAGTTGCCGACCCCCTCCGGCCCTTCCCGCGGGTGGGCCGGAGGGGGCGGGGGGCAAGGCGAGGGCGGGAGAGACCGCGCTTTGGGGTGGGGGCGGGGAGGGGGGGTGTTTGTGCTCGCCGTGCAGTCTGAGCCGGAAGACGAAGTGAAATTATACGGCGGCGGCGGCGGCAGGTGCGGGTGGGGGGCACGACGACACCACCACGACCCCGCCGCCCCTGCCGAAATAAACCCCCACCAAAAAAAAAATAAAACACCGCCACGAAACCCGCATCCCCACGCCACTCGCGAGCCCCGAAACTCCAGACACGGACTCGCCGAGCGTGTGCACGGATCGCGAGGGTCGAAAAGCTCGACTCGTAGAGTCGCGTACACTGTCCCGCAGCCACCCGCGAGAGGCTCGCTCGGTCGCGTCCAGATCCTGTCCCTGCGTAGGACCAACCGCCCCGCCGTTCCCAGCCTCCGTCATCCAGCCGCTTCTCGAAGAGCAGGACGGGCTCGGGGCCGTGACCGCCTCTCCGCCGGGGCCCGTGGCGGTGCTCTGCCGCCCTCGGGGCGAAGAGCCTTGTTTTTGCTTTTTTTTTTTTTTTTTTTTTTTTTTTTTCCTGTGTGTGTGTGATTTCCGACCGTCCGACCTCAACGTCCCCCGGCTCCTTGTTCCCGCCTTTCCCTCCCTCCCTCCCTCGGGTTCTGTCGTTGCTCCTCAGCAGCGGAGAGGAAAAACACCACGTCGGCGCCGAACCCTAGGGTCGGGACAAGAGGGACGGGGCGACCAGCGTATCGCACGCCCTTCAACCTCGAGAACTTGCCGGGGGGCCGCGTAAAAAGCAGCAGGACGCTCAGCCCTCCTGCCCCGGCAGGTCGACCCTCTCGCGAGCGCGGCCGGACGCCGGGTCCGTCCGAGCCCCGCCGGTCCGGTCCGGTCCGGTCCGGTCCGGTGCGGTCCGGTTCGGTTCAGTTCAGTCCTTTCCCGCCCGTCCGGTCCGGTCCGGTCCAGTTCAGTTCAGTCCTTTCCCACCGGTCCGGTCCGGTCCGGTCCAGTTCAGTTCAGTTCAGGCCTTTCCCGCCCGTCCGGTCCGGTGCGGTCCGGTCCGGTTCAGTTCAGTCCTTTCCCGCCCGTCCGGTCCGGTGCGGTCCGGTCCGGTTCAGTTCAGTCCTTTCCCGCCGGTCCGGTCCGGTCCGGTCCAGTTCAGTTCAGTCCTTTCCCGCCGGTCCGGTCCGGTCCGGTCCAGTTCAGTTCAGTCCTTTCCCACCGGTCCGGTCCGGTCCGGTCCGGTC
>NW_027288728.1:32500-35000 GCF_037038585.1 Patagioenas fasciata
GCAGCGCAACACGGGGCCGGGCCTCCGGGCGTTCCGGGCTGGCGCGCGGCGCCGGCTGGCGAGCGGCGGCAGCGGCTTCCCTTTCCCCGCCGCGCCTCTTCTCTCCCTCTTCCCCGGCGGAAGAGAGAGGGAGGGGAGCCGGCGGGCGGGGGGGGCGGGCTCCACCGCCGCCAACCTACGGGTGGCGAGCGAGGCTCTCGCGCCGGGCCGGCCGTGTCCCGCACCAGCGGCGGGCGGCCCGAGCCACGCCTCTCCTGCCGGGTTTCGTGCCGGGCTACTGAGGGAAACCCCGGCTCCCGGGCCAGGAGGGCGTAGGCGGTGGCGGCGGGCGTTCGGGCGCGCCCCCGCGGGCGGACGCTCCTCCGAGGGCGGCAGCGGAGGAGGCACCCCCGCGGGGCCCAGCAGGTCGTTTCCCTCGCCCCAGGGCCAGGTACCTAGCGTCCGCGCTTCTGCGGCCCTCCCTCTGGCGAGCCCGGGGGGTCGAAGGCCGGGAAGCCGGGCGGCGGTTTAAAGACTCGGGCGGCTCGCTGCGACCCGCCAGGGCTCCGGGCGGCGGCGCGAGGAGGCGGGTGCTTCCAGGGGGGCGGGAGTCGCTCTCGCGAGGCCCCTGGGAGTCCGTCGCCCGCTCCGTCGTCCTCCCTGACGCGGGGAGCCGTGCCGGGGAGGGGGTCCCTCTGCCCCCCCCTCTCTGCGGTCCGGCCTCGGCGGAAGTCCAGGCCGCGGCGCGGTCGGCCGCGGGCCGGCTCGCCTGCCTCGAAACGGGCGGCCCCGGCGCGGGGGGGGAAGCGCCGTCTGACGCGCGCTCTCTCTCCCTCGCCGGGGTGGCGAGGCCCCGCGGCGGGGTCTCGCCCGGTGGCCCGCGGCGGGGTTCCACCGCCCCCCCCTCGCACGGTGCGGGCGTCGCGCGGCGCCCTCCGCTTCCCCACTCGTCCTCGCCTCCCGGCCGAGCGGCTCGGCGGCCTCCGGTCGCCTCACCGCCGTCCAGGGTGGCGCCCCGGTCTGAGCGGCGGCGGCGCCGTTCGCCGTTAACGGTCCGCCGGAAGACGTCCGCTGCCGCCTGTGGCCGCCCCGGCTCGGGCCCCGACCGTCGCTGTCCACGTCGCCCTTTTCCCGGGCCTCGCCGGGCGAGGTGGGGGCGCGCGGGTGGGGGACGTCGCGTTCCCGGTCACCGTCCGCCGACGGCGGGCGGGAGAGCGGGCGCGTCGCCCCTGCTTCGAGCGCCGTCCGCCTTCGCGGCGGTGAGCCGCCCGCGGGAAGGGGGTCCGGGCGAGAAGCGGTGGCGGTGGTCCCGGGAGGGGCGAGCCGCTCCGGTTTGGTGGCTGGCGCTCTCCGGTGGGTCGCGGGCGGTGCGCGTCGCTGGCTTGGGGTTCCGACGGTGTCCGCCCCCGGCGCGTGGGCGGTCGAGCTCGCGGGAGCCCGTCTCGCCGTCCGGGGCGGGGAGGCGCGCGTGGGGAAGCCGGTGGACGTCGCGCGGCGTAGCCGGCCTCCGAGGGGGGCGCGTGTGTCGCCCCACGCGGGCTTTGCCCGGTCGCTGCCGCTCGTCCGGCAGCGTCCGCGCGCCGATTCGAGGTCCGGCAGGCGGCGCGTGGCCGGCGGTGCCGTGGCCTCCGCGCGGAGGCCGGGGCGAGCCCGGGCGCCTGGGCCGCCTCCGAAGCGGACAAGGGGCGTCCGTCTGTCGGGAGCGCGTGCTCCCCGCCCTTGCCGCTCGGGGTTTTCCGCTGGCTCTTTTCTCGCCACCCGGGCCTGTGTGTGTGTGTCGGTACGGTCAGCCGAGGCGAGGCCCTGATGCCGTCGCGCCGCGGGGCCGGCGGCGGGCCGTCCTCAGAGAGAGAAGGGGCCGCTTTTGGCGAGCGGTCCCGGCCCCCCCGCGCGCGCGGGGCGGCGCCGAAAGCCAGACAACTCTTAGCGGTGGATCACTCGGCTCGTGCGTCGATGAAGAACGCAGCTAGCTGCGAGAATTAATGTGAATTGCAGGACACATTGATCATCGACACTTCGAACGCACTTGCGGCCCCGGGTTCCTCCCGGGGCTACGCCTGTCTGAGCGTCGCTTGACGATCAATCGCCGGCCGGGCCGCCGTCCGCCTCCGGCGGCGCGGCCGCAGGCTGCGGCGCGGCTGGGGTTGCCTCGCAGGCCCCACGCGCGCCCGGGACCGCGGCGTCCCGGTGGCGCGCGCGAAGGCCTTCGTCCCCCTAAGTCGAGACTCGGGGAGCGCTCCGATGCTCCCCGCTCCCGGAGCGCCCGCTGTGCGGAGCTCGTCCCACCGTGCGGCCACGCCAGGGTTCCGTCGCAGGGACCCTGCTGCGCGGGCGGCGGTGGGGAGAGAGGCGAAGCGCGTGTCGGTGGGGGAGGCGCGGGCCTCGCCCCCGGTTTCGTCCCGCGCGGGCGGCTGTCTGCGGGTGGGTACCGCGGCGGTACCGTGCCGTGCTGCCGCGCGCGCGCGCGCGACCGCCGGGGACGGGGAACGTTCCCCGCGGCGTCCTTCCCCCTCCGCGCCGC
>NW_027288728.1:47500-49979 GCF_037038585.1 Patagioenas fasciata
TTGCGGGAGGTCTGCGGCCGCCGGCGCTGCCGCGGTCCCGCTCCCGGAGGCGCCTCTCGTCACGCTCGCCGGCCGACGTGTCCCGCCGTCGCCTCCGCCGCTTTCCGTCTCCGTCTGTCTCGCTCCTCCGGCGCGCGCGCGCGCGCCCGCCCGGTCGTCGGGGGCCGCCGCGTCTCCCGCCGGCGCGTCCCAGCCGCCAGCCTCTCGCCTCCGCTGCGCTCCTTCTGCCGGGCGGCCTCCTCCTTCGTCTCCGGGAACCCGAGCCCCGTCCGCGCCCCCCTGTCGAACCTGACGGCGGCCCAGCAGCCGTCGCGCGGGGAAAGGGGGGCGGGCAAGGCCGGTGGCGCGCGGGCCTCCCCGGGGCGGGGAGGGCGATAAGAGGCCGTTCCCGGTTCGGAGGGCGTCGGTGGCAGCGCGTGCAGGCAGCGGGGGGCCGCTGCCGGTGAGCGGCGTGACGCACCCCGCCGGCCGAGGCTGGCCGTTCGGGCCCGAGAGGGGCAGAGAGGCGGGAAGGAAGCGGTGAGCGGTGGCGGCGGGGCGGCAGGTGCGAGCGGGGAACGGAGAGGGGCCTTTGGGGTCGGGGGGGGCGGCCTCCCCGACCCCTCCTCGCGCGCGAGCGGGCTGCGGCGGAGCAGCCCGCTCTCTCTTGGCAGCGCAACACGGGGCCGGGCCTCCGGGCGTTCCGGGCTGGCGCGCGGCGCCGGCTGGCGAGCGGCGGCAGCGGCTTCCCTTTCCCCGCCGCGCCTCTTCTCTCCCTCTTCCCCGGCGGAAGAGAGAGGGAGGGGAGCCGGCGGGCGGGGGGGGCGGGCTCCACCGCCGCCAACCTACGGGTGGCGAGCGAGGCTCTCGCGCCGGGCCGGCCGTGTCCCGCACCAGCGGCGGGCGGCCCGAGCCACGCCTCTCCTGCCGGGTTTCGTGCCGGGCTACTGAGGGAAACCCCGGCTCCCGGGCCAGGAGGGCGTAGGCGGTGGCGGCGGGCGTTCGGGCGCGCCCCCGCGGGCGGACGCTCCTCCGAGGGCGGCAGCGGAGGAGGCACCCCCGCGGGGCCCAGCAGGTCGTTTCCCTCGCCCCAGGGCCAGGTACCTAGCGTCCGCGCTTCTGCGGCCCTCCCTCTGGCGAGCCCGGGGGGTCGAAGGCCGGGAAGCCGGGCGGCGGTTTAAAGACTCGGGCGGCTCGCTGCGACCCGCCAGGGCTCCGGGCGGCGGCGCGAGGAGGCGGGTGCTTCCAGGGGGGCGGGAGTCGCTCTCGCGAGGCCCCTGGGAGTCCGTCGCCCGCTCCGTCGTCCTCCCTGACGCGGGGAGCCGTGCCGGGGAGGGGGTCCCTCTGCCCCCCCCTCTCTGCGGTCCGGCCTCGGCGGAAGTCCAGGCCGCGGCGCGGTCGGCCGCGGGCCGGCTCGCCTGCCTCGAAACGGGCGGCCCCGGCGCGGGGGGGGAAGCGCCGTCTGACGCGCGCTCTCTCTCCCTCGCCGGGGTGGCGAGGCCCCGCGGCGGGGTCTCGCCCGGTGGCCCGCGGCGGGGTTCCACCGCCCCCCCCTCGCACGGTGCGGGCGTCGCGCGGCGCCCTCCGCTTCCCCACTCGTCCTCGCCTCCCGGCCGAGCGGCTCGGCGGCCTCCGGTCGCCTCACCGCCGTCCAGGGTGGCGCCCCGGTCTGAGCGGCGGCGGCGCCGTTCGCCGTTAACGGTCCGCCGGAAGACGTCCGCTGCCGCCTGTGGCCGCCCCGGCTCGGGCCCCGACCGTCGCTGTCCACGTCGCCCTTTTCCCGGGCCTCGCCGGGCGAGGTGGGGGCGCGCGGGTGGGGGACGTCGCGTTCCCGGTCACCGTCCGCCGACGGCGGGCGGGAGAGCGGGCGCGTCGCCCCTGCTTCGAGCGCCGTCCGCCTTCGCGGCGGTGAGCCGCCCGCGGGAAGGGGGTCCGGGCGAGAAGCGGTGGCGGTGGTCCCGGGAGGGGCGAGCCGCTCCGGTTTGGTGGCTGGCGCTCTCCGGTGGGTCGCGGGCGGTGCGCGTCGCTGGCTTGGGGTTCCGACGGTGTCCGCCCCCGGCGCGTGGGCGGTCGAGCTCGCGGGAGCCCGTCTCGCCGTCCGGGGCGGGGAGGCGCGCGTGGGGAAGCCGGTGGACGTCGCGCGGCGTAGCCGGCCTCCGAGGGGGGCGCGTGTGTCGCCCCACGCGGGCTTTGCCCGGTCGCTGCCGCTCGTCCGGCAGCGTCCGCGCGCCGATTCGAGGTCCGGCAGGCGGCGCGTGGCCGGCGGTGCCGTGGCCTCCGCGCGGAGGCCGGGGCGAGCCCGGGCGCCTGGGCCGCCTCCGAAGCGGACAAGGGGCGTCCGTCTGTCGGGAGCGCGTGCTCCCCGCCCTTGCCGCTCGGGGTTTTCCGCTGGCTCTTTTCTCGCCACCCGGGCCTGTGTGTGTGTGTCGGTACGGTCAGCCGAGGCGAGGCCCTGATGCCGTCGCGCCGCGGGGCCGGCGGCGGGCCGTCCTCAGAGAGA
>NW_027288729.1:0-49535 GCF_037038585.1 Patagioenas fasciata
TGTGTATTGATAGGATGGCAAAACTGAAAATAGACTGCTTTGGAAACATAGATCAGAGAATATCAAGAGCCACCAGAGGAAGCGATAGAGAGAAACCTTTTGGTTTCTGGAAGACTAATTTCGGTGTGATCTAGGGAGGTGATAATATTTGCTGACATCATGTGGTTGCTTTCGTCTTGCAATTGTCTCAATTGAGATGTTATACTGATGTCTTAAATTAAAAGCTATATTTTTGTGAAGCAAAAGGAAATGTAATCAATACAGATTAATTTAGAGTAGCTTCTATTCACTAAGTAGGAACAGTTTCATCACCCAAGAATTTTAAATCTAGCTTTTATGACATAACCTGCGGTACATTTAAATATATTCCTTTGATCTCCACAGTGCTGTAATTCTGCTCAGCTGAATGAAATTTATCTTGTACAAGACAATATGCAGTAGATCTTCACTTGTTTATTTCTCAGAAGCTTCATTTTTGTTGAAACATAGGTCATGTAAAACCATTAAACTTTCCCGTACAGGTAAGAAAGATGAAATGTGGAGAATACTGCACACCACGCTCAGAATGAATCAGAGAAGTGCTTCTGGCAAGATGATTCACTGGAAAGATTCAGTGTTCAGTATCCTTCATCCTCGTTCTCCGCTTGGGGTTTGCATATAATGTGCTAACACTGTAAGCAGTCAAGGTTACATGAAGGTCCTCCCCACACACTTTACAGAAATATGAAATTTGAAATAATTCATGTTATCTAAGGTGTGAATATTCATAAACCAGTATATTTTAACAGATTGTTTTGATGTATTTGGGAACCTAGAAATATGAAAGATGCCTACAACCGAGCTGTGCAATGCATTTGGGCATCTTGTTTCCATTCCATTTATAGAGCTTCGTAAGTGCCTCTGTGGAAATGTGTGCAAGTACATAGCTCCCATTTAATCCAACGACACCTAGGCAATTTCCAAAACCTGCTAAGCATCTTAGAATCACAGAGACAGTATTTTATGCTCTTTGTTGTAGTAAAAAATTGGAATGAGGATACAGAGGTAAACCTTAATCTAGTTTTATGTACTGTAACTCATAGGAGGAGTTAAATAGTCCAAATGCTACAAATCATATCAATGACGGTGGCTCACTTTGCCAGTGGCATGGAGTAGTGATTAAGGAGATGTTAGGTCTCTCCTGACAGCAGTGGTATGTCCCTCTGCCACTCTCTGTATTTCATTTCCTCCCTGTGATGGGTTTCTCCTGTGGCAGCACTTGCACTACTGAGTGGCTGTTGTCAGGTTGGCTCTTTTCTGTCCATCGAGAAAAGTGGTTTCTAAAAATATGGATTATGATTAATTTCAATATAGGTGTAAATCAGAAGCAAATACATACAGTGTTAGAAATCAGAATTAAGTTAGTTGTCCTCTGAGAATTTAAATATCAGAAAAACTGTTGTAAGAAGGAGCATCAGGAACATGTGCTCTGATTTTTCTCTATACCTATGTCACAGTGGTCAAAAGGGGTGCTTTGTGTGGCCTTCACTAAAGCACCAGTAGCAAATTTTATCTCCTTATTTCTCTTTTGAGACATTTTTTAAAACTAAAATTTACATTTTAAAATGTGACTAAACTTGTATTCAGGACTGCTGCAGTCTAATTACCCACTGCTATTTATAAATTATTCCACTGAGAATTGCTATTATGAATATTTCTGATTTCCAAAAGCTATACAGATAGTATGAACTTTTCCATTGTCAAACAACTATGTATGTGTTGCCTTTGATCAGTGTGCTATATTTTCCAAAATTATTTCTATATATATGCTCTAAATACTTATTATTTTTATTAAAATGTCTTATCATCAGCTGAGAAATATTTTAAGAAATCTAAGCTCTTTGCAAAATGCTGGGTATTGCAAGGCTCTACACTCACAATAACTAGATGACTGTGGATTTTGGTAGCTCAGCAGAAGTCCACTTGATATCTTACTAAACACCCACATTTTTTCTGTAGGGGCAATTTGAATATCAAAACAAACCTTCAAAGTAGATTAAGAAACAATTCAACTTCATAGTATTAATAGGCATGAAATTGGATAATTTGGATTTAATTACTTTGCTAAGTTTTCCTTCACAGTTTTATAATTCAAAAAACACCTGTTTAGATTAAAATTCAGTACTTTTTTTAGTTCAAAATGTTACTCAGATACATATATATTCTAAATTAAAAACAAAAACAAAACAAGGAAATCCAAGGATGCAGTTGTTTGGGATGCTTGGGGAGAGTCTGAAGATATAGAAAATAGTTTGGACAAAACCAATTTATTGCAGCTGTGGAAATATAAGATCCACTTTACTACAAATGCAATATGTGGAAGGATATTGAGTAGCAGTAGATTGGCATGAAATTCCTGACTGACGCAGATAGGGGAAAGTAATTTTATGTATCTCCCTTATGTGTATGTGTAATGTTATGATCATTTTAGACATAGTTTTACAAATTAGTTGTTATGTAGTAAGTAAAAAGCTGAACAAGTATGTGCTCATAAGGAAGAAAATACTTTGTGCCACAAAGATGGGAAAATATACTAGCTTTTTTCTTGTATTAACGTATCTGCTAGAAACTAGTGATTTAACTGCATTTAAGTGTTATAATCCTTGGGGAACTCAGTCAAGAGTACACTAAATATAATCCCTAATTTATTTTTACGATCTTAGGCTGTGGGATTATTCTCCTTTATTGTTCCAGCAGCAACTGTGGAGAGCTGAAGGTGAGTCAAGACACAGTATGACTGGGGAATACATCAGGTTTTTTAATTATTCAAGTAGGTCGGTAAAGTTTAGAGGGAAAATCATGATAATATGAACTTTCAATAGAGCTGGATAGAAAATAAAAACATGCTAAAAAGACAGCTGAAGTTCATTAAATCCTAAGTGATGTCTGTAAAATCAACACCCTTTACCACTGTAACCACAGTGAAAACTGTAGGGATGAGCATATAAATTGAAGTTAAAGGAAGACATCTAAAGCACGGCTCATTCACTTTGGCTATAATGCATCATTTGTGCGGTGTCGTGGGTAAAGATGTTGGAAGGAATGTTGCAGTCATCCAGGAAGCAATTAGATACCATCCTGGGGGAACTTATGTATTATGAAGGCAAATCCTCTTTAGACCGAATGGCCTTTTCTCATATTCAAGATGTTTTATTCACACTGTTGTTTTTTTTCCGCAGAACATACTCCATTGCTTTGCTCTGACATACAAAAGCAGTAAATACAAGATAAAATTTTGTGGTATTTCTTTGTTTTTAATTATTTTTTTTGTAATATTTAAAATGGCTTTATTCTTTTTCTCCTTATAGTACTATTTATTAACTTGTCTGTTCAGATAAATGATTCAAAAATTACAATTTTTGATAGAATTATATTAAATATACAGTACATAGTATGGTCATCCCTTTGGGATGCTTGGTACCATGCTCTGTTTCTATGCTGTTTGTTCCTTGTCAGAAGGGATTATTTCTCTCATAAGAGATTTTACCCTGATATCTGGTGCTTGACAATACCAACCCAGGAAATACTAATGATCTTTGTAAAACAAAACAAAAAACCCACACTATGTTTAAGGTAGCTCCATGCAGGATTATTTTTTTAAGTTTTACTGTGTCACAAACATGCTAGTGTAGTATAACTTTTATGCTTCTTGTAAGATATTACTATGTTAATAGCAAAAACTAGTAGTCTGCAATTTCTGGGTACTCCAGACTCATGCAATCTCACAGTGATTGCAATCATACTGGTTTTACAACTCTTCAGTAATACTCATGTCAGCTGAGTCTCCCCAGCCTAACACCACACACCTGCTCAAATCTATATAACCTTTACGGAGGGAGACTGTAAAGGAAATGCATCCTGCAGGTGCAATGGGGATAAGTTTTCAGTGATTTATTTTCAGGTACTTATTCTCATCTGGACAATTAACTCTTTTTCCTATTTAAAAATAACTAAAGCATACCCTGCTGTGAATAAGCCTGATTTAAGAGAAAAGTAGCATTTTCCCAGCTTTTAAGACTGGGATTTCATGAAGCTGTATTTGTTTAAGAGGGCTTTGGGAATCTGGGTGACTGTCCTCTGTCAGGGTTGAACAACCAGGCTCAGAATCCTGCTGGGTTTACACAATGCTGACCCAGCGCGGGATAGACTTGAGGAAAATAGAAAGTTAATTTCTGGATTTATGGTTGTCTCTTGAAATATGAAGTATCCATCTGAGTGCCCTTAGTAAGTTAGGGTGTTTTCTGTTTTTTTTTTCTGGATTAACAAATTATGGAAAATTTCACTAATTTGGATCAAGAGGGATAAAGAAGCAGGTGAAGGAGGATGCATAACAGGGAGAAAAAAAATGGTCCATAGATTGAACTTATCCTATACTTAACATTTTGGAAAATCTATTTAAAAGAACACAGTTCTAGGCATTTGTTTGGAAAAAGAAAAATATTTTGAAATCATATGAGGGTTTTGTGCACATATTTCATACAATGAAGTTAGATTTTTTTTTTTATACGAGTGCTTGTATGTGTTATTTAACTACATATACTTACTAAGTAATCTTTGGGACTGTTTTTTCTAAATGCATAAAGATGCTATTTATGTTTTCCTATAGACATAAGAAATTCAATTTTGGACTGTTAAATATATCTATATTAGCCCCTCTTGAGAATCATGCTACTTCTATGAGATACAGTGAGTCTTGTCATTGCTTAACTAAGAAGTAAAGCTCTGTGTATCAGTATGAAGTGTCTAATGAAATTAGAAACATCTGTTCTTGCAGCTTGTTGCTCCTCCCTTGAGGGGAGAAAGGGAGCAGGATGAATGAAGGAACAAAGAAAATGCATAGCAGAACAGATCTGGAAGGGAACAGAGAGCTCTCTGAAGCCTCCTGCTTTCAGTCAACTTGTCCTGCAGCCAGAACTCTTCCCTGCAAGAGGAGAGCAGAGAAAGAAAAGACTATAAATGGTCCCACGGCACAAACAGTCCTTGAAAGGCCTTTTGCTGATGTGCTGATTTGTCCGTGGAAGTTTGCTCTGGCCCGCTGTGAGGGAAATTTCATTGCTCAGGTGCTGAATGCTGTTTTACCTTCTATGGAGAGCTGCACAGAGCTTCCTGCTGAGTTGACAGGCATTTTCTTATTCTTAATTTGCTTCTGTTTCCAAGACATCCAAATCAAGCCTCTCTCATGTAGTAATAGCTGCTTGTGTGGGTTCTGCATAATCTGCACCTACTGCCTGGGACCAGCCAGCTTTACCTGAGCAGGGATGAGGTGGGGATCATGGCAGACTGTTCTGTACAAGCAAGTAACTTGCATAAAAGCTTCTGTCATTTACCAGGCTCTTACATCACTAATAGTATACTTAAAAGCTTAATTTTCAAGAACAATAGTTGTGGAAGTGCTTCTGGGGAATATGTGGGGCATTGCCCTACTCCCAAGTAGATGGCCATAAAAGACATAGTCTGTCAAGCTAAAGAAGTTGATGTTCACATCTTATAAAGCATCAATATATGAAAGTTTTCTTATATTGTAGTTCCTATGTCCTTTGGCTTGGAATTCTGATTACATAGTAAATGTCCTGACTGATTCCTTAACCCTCTCCCTCTTACTAAATCAAATATTGTTATGAAAACACTGTTTTTAATAAGCCAGTGATGTCCCCAGAAGATCTGGTGCCCCAGAGAAATCTCTTTGCTAATTACACTGATGGTCATCAATATTTAACATGTGATGCTGCCATGTTCCCTGGTACTGATTAACAAATACCGTGTAGTGAAAAGGGATTTATAGATGAATTTAATGTGATGGATAAGAAGCTGCAATTCAGTAAACACTCTAGAATTGCTTTAAAATTGTCATCTATATTAAATGTAGAGAGTACAGTTCATCATACATTATACATGAAAATGTGATAAAATCATCAAGCCCACTTTTCCAACTGTCTTATAAAGCAAAGTTTTGACTTTCAGGAATTCTCATTACTGCAGTGTGACAAAATAGTTCAAATCAAATTCATAAAACAAGTGTAGAGAACAGCTGTTTATACAAGGTATTTCCCCCTTATTTAGCATAACTTCAAATGTGAAATTGGCTAATAAATAGTATTTGATGTGGTTATTTGAAAAACAAGAAACAAGCCGTAAATGCCAATTTAGCTGGAAAAAATTAAATGGACAAAAATTCTATTTCTGAGAGAAACAGGAGTTCTGGAGTGATGTAGATTGATTTCAGTGGAGGAGGAGTAAGAGGGAATGATCAGACCGAATTTATTCGCTAAACATGTGGGATCAATGTGTTTGTGAGTCTGCATATGATCAAATTGCAGAGACAGGAGGGTAGGAGGAAATGTTGAGGACATCTGCTGACTTAAGAAAGTGGCTGGAAAGGTAAAAGGAAGCAATGTGTAATGGAGAGATATGATTAACAAAACACATGAGGAAATCAAAGGAATACTAAGGAGGAGAGAAGCTAGTGTGAAGAAAAAGGCAAGACAGGGCTTTGTATGTGTCAAAATCTATTTCTGTCAAAACACTGAGCCCTTGTCAACACCACCTGTGTTTTGAGCACAGGGAGGAACTTTGGTCTGAAAAGGGAAAACTTGAGTTTGGTAAAACTGAGAAAAAAGTGGATGCTTCTGCAGATTTCATATAATATTTTGCCCCATCACATTTAGTCTCTCCAGAACTCTGTGTTTCCTCTATGGATGCCTGAGGTTGTGATAGGTTTGTTATTTTCTGTTTGCAGGGAGAAAGGGAAAGTTGGCCTAAAATTCTATAGCTGGTTCTCACCACAGAAACTGTCTTTTTGAATAAGGTTTCACACCACTGTGGGGTTTTGTTAGTTGGTTTTGGGAGTTTCTTTGGGTCTCCCCTCCCCTGTGAGGTCTTCCTGCCCAAACACCTTTCATAGCAGCTTAGTCTAAGGAAGAACAGGGACTAACCTCTGTACTTTCTCAAGCTATTTTCAAAATGAAAACAGAAAGTTCTCCTTTCCTCCTTGTTTGCCTACACATCACAATTGCATACAATTCTTTCTCCCATAATTAATAAACCATAGTACAAAAGAGCCATTAGGACACCACAACACAAGTGGAAATGAGAGTCCCTGAGGACCATGGAGCAGTCTCTGCTACTCAGTGAATGTTCACATTGTGTTGCAATAAGCAGCACAGGTGTTTCTGAGATTGGGAAACTGTCAAAATTATTCTGTGTATAATTGCCCTCAGACTCTCCCATCCATCTGTTTAACTGGTTTGGATCAGTTCACTGGGTAAAACAAAAGATACTGATGGGCTGCTGCTAATGGGTCTCAAAAGCTCTTATTTTTTTAATGTTTATGTAATCATGTTTTGGTTAGAGTTCCAATCTTGTGTTGATTCTGCTGCTACCAAAAAGTGTTTACAGAACAAATTTTTGGCCAAGGAAGAACTGCAGGGGGTAAATCTTGGCCTCTCATGTTTTGGAGCAAAAATTCCTACTGAATCATATATCTACTGCTTTGAAAGTCCACATTAACATTGCAAATTTCAATGTATAACTTCTGAAATTTTCTAAGTGAGAAAGTACTATTATTAATTAAGTTTACAATATATCTGTGCAATTTAAAAACACAGCTATATTTTTAAAGAAATAAGTTCTATATTATCTAATCCTACATACTACTATTTGTTTTGGTATCCTCCTACATCTGGATCTAAGAAAAGTTTGCAAACTTTATCTAAGTAAAACATAGATCTAGTGACTTGCTTCTTGAATAGCTCTGTTAAAATTTGCCTGTTTAGATTTACAGAATATATTTGTTCTTCTGTCAGTCACATTTATAGCCACAGCTTAGGAAATGTGTAGAGTATTTCTTCAACCCAGGTAGCAGTGTTTTCTTTGTGAAATACACATCTTCTTAAATAGCAGATATAAAACTGTTGAGAAAATTTTGAATATAAGCTATAAATATTTCAGGCTGCAACTGCATAGAACTTACACTGAACCTAGTGCTTTGGTATCTAAGTGTTCATTAAACCTGAGTTAGCTCCTTCTAGTGAATTAAAATGAATCTGTGCTGTACTGAAGACTGCATTATTCCTTTAGGGAGTGAGTTTAGCATTTTGGTCTATGAACCTAGACAGAAAGCGAAGCCCACTTGTAATGTTCTGCAGTTTGTCAATGTATTTGCATTGCTTGTCTTCAAATGTGTATGTGAAGTTGGTTGATTAACACATTGTGTGATTAACACATTAGTTTATACTGATGATGCAGCGGAACTTAGATCATTTCAGGTTTGCTGAACTGGAGTATAGTTCAGTTTGATCCTGCAGCAAATAATTAGTAAAAAAATAAGAAACAGCTGCCCCTTAGTAAGAAGCATACCTAAACCTCTCTATGGTCTGTGCATAGCCAGGAGCCTTGAGTAGAAATTCCTGTTAGAGCACCAAAGTTCTATAGCCCCTCTGTTGTTAGACATCTTATTAGAAAGCTGCATTTGAAAAGGACTGAGAGATTTTCCTTCTGTAATATATACACACATACACACACTTCTACATGCAAATATGCTACAGTATTGCTAGAAAAGTGCATTAGTCAGAGACTGTATTAACAAAAAAGTTTGTGGCAAGATAATGAGTGGAGCCTCCCTGGATACAAGATAAAACATCTTTATGCATATATTTATACACAGTGACTTGATATTCTACTATTCTCATGAAACAGAAATTTCTGTGCATTTTTGCATGTTCTTCTGTGATTAACAACTTGAGTATGATCAGGTTTTTTTTTTTTAAAAAAAAGGGTGCTATTGGTAACTGAAGTTGTTCTACATGTAGTACTACATGTTCTACATGGAGTACTGTATTAATCACACTGATGCTGTTTTGAGGCATGATAGAGAGAAGCTCCAGATAAAATATCTTAATACAAATATTACTGAATATTCCAGTCCTGAGTCCTGATGCTGAGGTCAAAGAGAATTATTCCTCACTAGAAACTGCAAGGCTCAATCAAAAGCGGTTAAACATGTATCACAAACGCTGTCCTTGAGACACCATGAAACTCTCCATTCATCCATTCAGACAATCAAATTGAGTTTATGAAAAGCAAACTAGCATCTGATAATGGCCATAGGATTCTTTATTTAGTACACCAAACTGCACTGTCCGTCTACACGTCTGTCTGTCTACTATTGACTTTCAGCTTAGGAAAGAGACATGACAAGAATGCTTCTATCTTTCCTATTTAGCTTTTGATCCTTAGAAAAGGCAATAACTTTACATTCTGCACTTAGCTGAAGTACTTTCTTCAAAATGTGTTTTCAGCGTGTGTTGACAACAACCTTGTAATTCTCACCTTTACTAGGTGTATCTTCCAGGTTCCAGAAGAAAAATTTCTCAGTAGTTTTCAACAATTATTTACATTAATGAAAACTGAATGGTGACCCTGTCAGACCTCCCTCAACATTTACTTGCAGCCATACAAATGCCATTTATTTAGTGTCTGAAGTAACCAAGCAACTTAGCTTATAGGTCATAGTAATAATATCCAATTTCAGGAAGACAGAACATTTTAACGTGTTAAATTTGTAAGGAACAAAATGAAGCACTTTACACACACACAATTGCATGCAGAGAGTGAAAAAGAATTGTAAATGCAAACACCCGCCACCCTGTATTCTAAAACTTTAGACAAAAATTAGAAAAACGACGGTTTAAAAAACAACAGATCAAAACAAACTTCTAGAACTGCAACCCATTGTAACGAAGAAAATGACTGCAAGAAAGGATTTCAGCCTTCTGGAACTAGAAGTACATATTTAACTTCAAAAAATTAACCAAACAAAAAAACCTAGGGAAGCAGTGACATAGAGCCACATATTCCAATGTTATACCAGTCTTCAAGTAAACAAATCTAAAATTTAAAAAATTAGGAGTAATTCTAAGGAAAAATGAAGAAAAAACAATGTTTGAATAGCAAAGGGGCAGGGATTCAAACAACCTCAAAATGCTTTCAAGGAAATAAGATGAAATGGAAAATCGAATGGTTTGTCACTTTTTGCTTGAGATGAGAGCTGAGGAAATGTGAACTGGGAAAGAAGTGGAACATGGGACAGGGGGCAGTTCTCTGGGTACTTGGGACAAAATGCAAAAAGAAAGCACAAGTAGAAAATATGGGTTCGTGATATAAGGTGGTTGTTTTCTGAAAGTGAAACCTAGCTAAGAATTTATAGAAAATTCTTCTCATGTATCACAAACTGGTTACTCTTTCTAATTTTTTTTCTTCGTGTGGCTTTTATTCTAGGAGAGATAATGATGCATGTTCGCATTTGTTCAACAAATAGCTTGTCAGTTTGTTAAATCAGCTTTCATCTAACCCTCACTTTTTATCTTGCTGAGGTAATATATATCTTCATTTTGCTATGTAGAAAAGAATAGGAGCTCCTATACTTGTTTTACTTGTTTCAAAGCGCTGGAATAGAACTAACTTTCTACAAAGAAACAGAATTAACGTGTCTCTAAGTCACTTTTACTCTTTTTTTTTTTTTTTTTTTTTCTTTTCTGGCCCAGAGTACCTATGAAGGAAAGCCCTTCAGTACTTTCTTCCTGTATGACACTGTTTGAAATCCGGTAGCCATCATTTATAAAGCAGTGTTGTGAGTGGTAGATTAATAGCCGCCCAACATAACCCGCTCCATTCCCATACGTAAAAGTAAACAACTTTCTCTGATTAAAACTGCAAAATTTGATAAAAAGGTAAGTAACCAGTCTTATCTTCCCTACCTTACCTATGGTGAATAAGATGAATTATGAGATATTGTTAAACTTTGGCTAGACTATATTAATCCAATTAACCAAACCTGACAGACGCTGAAGGTCAATATTCTTTAGTATTTTCTTTCCAAGATTTTTTTTTTTTTCTTAAAGAAAATTGCTTTCATCTGAAGAGATGTTGGGACCAGTAGTAGCTCTGTGTCCCCCAGTCATTACCTGCTAAACTTGTCTGTTAGGCATGAATCTTGACACCTGTGAATCATTTTAGAGCACTCTTTTAATAACCATTACTCTTTCCCAAAGAGTACTTTTATGACATTAGAAATATATAATATATAATATATAATATATAATATATAATATATAATATATAATATATAATATATAATATATAATATATAATATATAATATTAGACTGAGTCCTGCAACACATTAATAATTTCAGAACCTGTGCTCCGTACTGCCTGTCCATGTGCTATATATTGAGAACCTCTTCTGTCAAAGGTTTATCATGGAAGAGCACAAACAGCTTTCCTTCCAGAAGGCGGGATGGTGCAAGGTTCTAATTATTCCTTTTAACTACGCTTCTAGGATAGGTGATTTCTAACTTAATGTGAACTCCCTACGGCTAAAATATTTTGAAATACTTGTGGGTTATGTTTTAAATGAACACCCTTTACATCATAAATGGTGTGAAGCAGCACTCATGTAGAAAGAACTTCATGTATTATTCAACTTTTTTGCATTGTGTCAAAGGGTTTTAAATCAGAAGCTGAATTTTACATGAGTATTGATCATAACTTGATATCATCCATTATAAATAACATTTTTGTTTGTCAGAACTACAGAGTGGGGCAAGAAATGGACATTTAATTAGGTTTAGTAATTTTAAATCATTGTTTGAGAGGGATATAGGATGTGCTCAGTTGCCTACAGTGTCTTTGGGTGTTGGAAAAGCATATCAGATCATCCCTCTCAAGGCCTATTTCCAAGATGAAAAGATCATATCCTGTTCTATAAAGACTTTATTTTATATTTATAGAACGGGGAAAAGTAAGCACTCCATTGAAAGGTAAAGGTGTTAAATAATTGATGTTTATTTGTCTAATTTGTTTTCCTTTATAAACTGTGTGTTCTTTTGTCTTGGTAACTAATACATGTTCAAATACATTAGAGTGCGTGAGTTTATTTTTGGTAGTTCAAAAAATATGACTAATAAAATATCTAAACAGCCTTCACTCTTTTGGGAAAATCTATGGTAGTTTCTCGATTTTAAGTGAAAGACACTGATTTATAATTAGTGAGTAGACCTGATAAATGTAAGTAGTTCTGCAGAATATATCTAGCAAACCTATATTGCAGAAAACTCAAGTCCTATCCCAGCAGAGAGTAATTTTTGAATAAGTGAAGGAGAAAATGCAGTGAAATCATAAGGCTAAGTCAAGAAAGACTAAAATATTTCTGGGTTTTCAATGAACTTTGGAGAAAATTATAATTCTAGATCTCATCTAACTTTAGAAATGAAGATAATTTGTATCGGAGACATTATATGGCTCAGAGCCTACATTTTCTCTATTTGAATTTGAACTTCAGATGAAACAAATGTAAGTATGGTTTATAATATATGAAGCAATTCAAACAGTGAGAGTTCTAAAGAAAAAGGTTATATTTTCAAGAATAAAGTATTAGGAGAAAGTCAAGTCAATTCAGAAATGGAAAAAACCCTCAAACCTACATAGGAATCAGCACATTTGCAAGTATAGTTTTGTTCCACAGGGTTTTCAGTTTCCTGTGTTCAGTATGTGACCTTATAAAAATGATAACAGAATGCAACTTCTGAAAAATATACATGCATCTTATCTGTTGTTTTCTTAAAGCAAACACCAGAATTGAGAGATGTGTTAAAAAAGTCAGAGTGTGGTGTTGATTGGTAACTTGAGGCAACAGGAAAATATCCTGTTCTTGCTGAATTGAGAAGTGATTTTCTTTTCTTTGACTTTTGAAAAAGATAGAAGCTCAGTTTACCTCATGATTTCTCTTAGCTACTAGACGGGGCTCATTTTTAATAAACTAATGACTCCTTATAGAAGTGTGCTGGTTTGACTGAAATGAATTTAATTTTCTTTATGCAGTTAGAAGCTTTTTTGGTTTTTTTGTAGCTAACATGGTCCTTTGTTTTGGATAAAACTGCTTTTCTCTGAGACAGTTAATGTTTTTCTTTCAGCACCTAGCTGTGGTTTTGAGTTGGTATGGAAAGAATGCAAGAACTTGTTATTTTGATGGCTAGGGTGACCAGGAATGTCTTCGGCCATCGAGCTACAGGTGCAAATTGGTAGGAGGTGGGCATAGGCATGACAGTACCTAGACTGAAATCTAGGATCTGGGATCAGCTGTTTGGGACCGGAGTGTTCTCCTCTCTGGGACTGGCTAATTTGATGTGACTGAAGTTTTGTGAGGGATTGCACAGATTATGATTTATTTTAGACTTACATTATTATTGCTATATTATTATTATTTTGTCTGATTAAACTGTTTTTATCTCAACCCACAAGTTTCTACCTTCCCTTTCTGTTCCCTCCCCTATCCCACTCAGGGGTTGGGAGGAGTGAGTGGCTATCGTGGTTCTTGGTTACTAGCTGGCGTTAAACTACAAGTCTGCTTTGAATTTTCAAGGGCAAGATGCAACGGTCTACCACAGTTAATGGAATTCTGTATTTCAGTAGTCTTATGGGTTGCTCCCAATCATATGTTTTCTAATTTTTGCCAGCATACAAAAATTTATCCCCTTTTCCTTCTATTGAAATGTGTGCAGGATACTATGAATTTGTGCTTGAGTTTTTTTCAATATTTTCAAAATTACATGTGGAACAGAGCATCTTAGACTACGTTTTAGCACAGCATATTCCTTTTCTGTTTCCGTCTTCAGTCTGAGATAAGAACACTCATCAGCTACCTTTGTCATCTCTGCAAATGCTATGTGCATTATTTATGGCAACACTATTTTGCTTGCTTTTCTTCAGATGTAGAAGTATTTTTCAACTCAGGAGGAAAGCATGTGTGTGAAAGCAGGTATAATGAGCAGACCTTTCACGCTTTCATTTTTTATTGAAAGATGAAACCTTGGCTTCTCCCAGGCAGATGTGAGAAGGGAGATTCAGTTCAGAGTCCAGCTCCACTGGAAGAGTCACTGTTTCCAGGCAAGTCGGACCCAAAAGATGTATCAGCAATGTGTACACTGCCATTGACCCTTCACTGGGTTAGGGACAGCAGTGCCAGTACCTTCAATTGATTTGGCATAAACTGAGAAGCTAAGTGCTTACCAGACTGAGATATTTCAGGTATCTGCGGAAGCAGAACTGTAGTTTCCTACAAAAATGACTTACGAACTTGAGATGTCTATAGAGTTAATGCGCTGCAAGTGTGGATTTAATTTAACTAAATTACCTAAAACTAAGTCACAGTTTAAATGCTGTAAGCTCCTTTAATTAGACTGCTATACAGTCTGTTGCATTTTGTCCATGGTTTACATTCAGTCTGTCCCTTTCACCTTTACTTTGATACAGACATGTCCAGCAGATATCAAGTTCTGAATAATTTGGGACAGTTACTCATGATATTGCTACCTACCAGAAATTGCCTGGTTTTAAATGTCACATTTTTTTGGTATGTATTTTCCCTGGAATTTTTAGCCAATATGGAAAAGAAATCAGGCTTAAAATTATACTACTAATTATTCGTACCTGTCTCCAAATAAAATAGGAAACAATTCAAAATCCTCCCAGAGATTAAGTGGCATTAAACAGAAGATAATTAGTACAAAGGTAAGAAGAGGTGATCCCCTTTTCCCTGTCGCCAGCCTCAGTGCACAGTGGTACTAAGTGTTAGAGATGTTTGACTATCAAATGCGAACAAATGTTATACCTAATTTGAGCAACAATCCATTCTCCTAATTAAAAAGTTATTTACAAGTTTTGTTACATTTTTAATAAGGATGAAACACAAACAAGCTGTCATATGGATAGGTATGAAATATGACTAGACAACAACATACTGGCATAGAAATACAGCTTCTATATTTGAGTGATTTTTCTGACAAGACTGGGGAAGACAGTGTTTCTAAAATAATAGAAAAATAGAAGAAAGAAGGAAAAATAGCAAGGGAAGAAAGAGACTGTCAAGGTAAACATATACTTCTTTAGATTAAGCTTTGCTCTGCTGAACCTTATCTGTCTGCAGGCTTGTGTATTCCTGTTTTGATTTTTGTGGTACTTCTGGGGTTTGGTTTTGTTCTAATATGAAATCTGGTGTGTTACAACATCCTTTTCAAGATGCTTTTAAAATAATTTTAAAGTGATTGAGGGCACGTTTTTAAGCCTATATTGTAGATGAATCCATTTTCCAAAAATATAAAGCTGGGACATTTAAAATAATGTGATATTGTGCACAAGAATTCAATCTGGTTTTAAAATTGCTGCATTAGCCTTTGAGAACTCTAAAACAACACAACAGTAATACTAGTAAAATACAATCCTTTTTTTCAGAGCTCTGTACATTTTAGGCAGGCTAAGTGAAGTAATTAATATTTGGTCATGTTTTACATTGATTGACCAGAGTTATTTGGGGGCCTTCGTAATCCTAATGGCTGCTACTAGTTCTGATGCAGAACATCAAGCAGTCGATCAGCTGGAATGATAGCTCAGGACCTTCTGTCAGCAAAAAAAATGTAATAGAAGGACAAAATTAATTGGGGAAACTGTCATTCTTCTAGCTCATACAAGACTCAGCAGAAACAAAAAATTGTTGTTCTTGTCAGTATGGTTAAGTGGATTGAGTGGATTATATTCCTACCTTCCCCTTCCCCATGCTGTAGTTTGCACAGCTCTGTCTTTAGTATCCTGGAGTCCTGATTACTGTTGGCATTCTGAACAGCAATTTATATTTCCTTTTAGAAATTAATGCATACAACAAGCTTTCTCTTAACCTAAATAAAGATCAAACATTTCAGTGCCTGAGTGGTGTTTTTATCTATTTTTTTCATATTTCTGCTTTTTATCTGTATATTTGTATATACAGAAATGTGCATATAATATACACATATTTATGCAGTTAGGCTTGCTATCAGTTAAAAAGCTTTGTTAAAAGAACTATGTGGATATGCTGACCTTCCTTATGTTCAATATTTGACCTGAAACTTTGACTTTGGCAGAATGTTTTTGTACTTTTTAGAAATGTATTTACATCTGAATTCACAGGGTACAACTTAAACAGATTTGAAAAATGAGAATATATTCTTAAAACAAGCTACTCTCTTACAAATTCCCAACATTTTTTCCCCCTCTCTTTCTGTCCTCTCTGGAATCACAGATATATATATTTTTTAATTTCTATTTTGAACTGCTGCCTGGCTTTGTGGCATTTACTTTGTCCCAGTTAAAAAAAAAATCAGCATCTCTATAGAGGTCAAAGCTGTTGGTTATGTTTTCTATATGAAGTACAGGGATCCCAAAGCTACCACTGACAGCATTAACTCTAGAACTGGAAAATCTCATCAATCTGTGTCCAAGCTAATCAGTGTGGGTGAAACAGCTTTGTGCCATGACAAGAAGTGCTATCAGTGCAGTCAGAGCTTGTCTTGATGGGTAAGAAAGGGATTCTGCGTTTCTTTCTCTTCATCTATCATCCACATCAGTACCAGGTGCACTGCTGTCATCGGATTGTCCTGATTTAACAATTTATCAATAGGAAAAACAACAGGGTTTTAAATGAATTGAAAGTGGTGACTTCATGTACTATAGGCCTTATGGACAGTTTATTTTCGTTCTGTCTTTCTAGCTAGCGTGAAGACCAAATAAGTGGTAGTAGTATACTTTGTAAGGCGATTGCCTACTAAGTGTTTCTTGACTACACGCAATATTTTGGTTTGATTCCAAACAGAAGAAATCTATCAAAACATATAGTAAAACAACACATTTGGAGGCTTCCCAACAATCACGTTTTTAGCTGGTCATAGCCGGAAAAAGGAATTTGGACATACTATGGATACCTGAGATGCTCCACCCAGAGAAAAGAAGAAAGCTTGGCCCATGGGAAAATTGGAAGGTGGTAAGGATCCAGATGCCATTTCCATTGGAGCAGAGTTGGACCAAATGGAAAGAAAAAATATATTTGAACATAGCAGTAGTATAACCAGTTGGTTTAGCTGGAGTTTATTACCTTTGAGGGAGAAAAAACAAACAAACAAACAAAAAAACACCAAACATTGGCAAAGATGTCGCTGACCAAGGATAAAGGTAGATCAAAAAGCTGTGGCTAAGGCCATTAATTTGCATATAGCACTTCAATCTCAGAGACGTAATTTATTTTTCTGAAATACCACATTTACCCAGTTTGAGTTGTTAAAGAGATAATATACAGATTTGTATAATATATTTTTGTAACAAATTGTTGTATATTTGTAGTACCTATTTTTAAATTCTGCTTCCTATTTCTCTTCTTCTAAACATCATTTATTTAATTAGTTCACATAATGATCTTGGTTTGATCTTTGGAGTTGACATATCTTCTTACCATCTAATGCAACGTAATATTCTCTTTATCACCTATTCTCTTTTTCGCAGTCAGGCTCACTGCAGTTTTGTTTTATGCAGAAATCAGTCACCAATATGACTTGCAATGCACTCTGGAACACTCTAAGTGATCATTACAAAAAGCAAGAGATCAACGGACTGTCTTACAGATTACTTCAAAGAAACAAAGGGTGTGCAAACTCAGTCTGTAAAAGCTGAGCCTTCCCAAACCACAGGGGTTTGTATTAAACAAAACAAATCAGTTCTTCTGAAGTTCAGCACTGATTAGCACAGATGTCTGTGTTAGTAAGGCACTATCTTTCAAAAAGCTCTTAAAGAATTTTTTTGGGGGAAGTGACATATAGATCTTCTCATGAGGTATACAATGAAATGTCTTGGAATAAGAGCAGAAACAGTCCCAGAAAATGAAGTTCAGACTCAGATTGTGATCAGAAATCATCCTGATTAGAGGTACACGTAGGATTTGGGTTTAGGTTTTCCTGAGGGCATCAATAGTAATACAAAATTTAACATGTAAGAAGTTACCTATTCTATATTCCTTTAAAAAAGCACTGTGGCTGGTTTTCAGGAAACTTTGCTGATCATAGATCATAAATTAAGTAATATTTGAATGGAAAAAAGGAAGACTCAAAGATAAAACTCATAATAGGGACCTCTACCATGGCCAAAAGGATTGAATCCCTTATGATGGCTGTCATCCTATGGATTGGTACAATGTAATTGCTCATGGGATTAATTAATACAGAAGAAAGAATAATTCTAGGTAGATGGTAAAGGCAGAAGATATCTCTGAAGTTTCTGAATGTCTGTCTACATAATTCTGTATCTCAAAAGTCTACTTCTGAAGGAAACTTTTCACATTTTTGTTATCTAACTTTCAGCAAATATTTATAACTTCATTAAACTGTAGACTGCATTCTACTACCATTACCTAAATTCACTTTGTTGGACTGGGCACAGAGAAACATTCTGTTTTGGGTCAAAGGCTACCCGTTTCTTCATGTTCTACATGATGTGATTGGTGCATCTGTACTTTAGTCGCCATAATTTGTTTAGTGATGAATGTAAGAACAACTGTAAGAGAACAGATGGTGCCCCTATTTGTCTGGATTTTCTTCCTACCGATATTCTATTTATCTCTTGAAGCAGATTCTGTTGCTCATCTCCTTTCCATCTTGAATCACTGAATCATATTCAACAGCTCTAAAACTTGCATTACATTTAATTCAGGACACAATATGGAAACGTGGTCAGTATGAAAGAAAAAAACCTTGCTATTATTTTTTCCAATCTCAATTTTTTTCTTATAGATTTACTTTAGCTGTTTTAAGATCTTCCTCTACTGACTTCTAAATTACTTCAAAATTGACTAAAATGACTGCTCATATGTGTTGGTAGACAGTATGTAACTCCTAGCATCATTCATATCTTTACCTGGTTTTGCCTGCTGTTTCAAAACTTTATGTGCAACTGGATTGTAAATGTTGCTTGAATGGAAGTGTTGAAAACATTCTAGTTCAAAAGACCATCTCTGAACTCTATTATTCAAAAAAAAATTCTCAGTCTCATAAAATTCAAGAACATATGGTGATTCACTCATGATTATTTTTGTTAAAAATGATTTTAATTTAATGAGTCAATGAAATTAAAGATTTCTTTTTCTGGCAGCTGTCCCTCTTAAAATTCAAGGTCAGTGCACAGCATTGACATAATTGCACAGCCAGTCAGTCTGTGTTCTACAGGTGTCAGTCATGTTGAAAATACTAATTACATATTTTAGTGTGTTGTGGAAGTTTGTATTCAAAAGAAAACTCAAAAAACACAAAGGTATAAGCACATTCAAAGTCACTTTTGGGATATAATTGAGTCTTTCTACTTTGAGGAAGTCACGTTTTACCTTACTGTTACTGTGTGCATCTATGCAAATGCTGTGTTGCACCTTTTTGTTGCTTAACTACTTGGAATTGTTAAGATTTAAATGATTGCTAAGGATTAAGAACTTGACATTCAGCTGAAATACTTTCAGGATATCATTAAGACTCAAACCTCAAATTCCAAACCCTCCAAACAACATTTAATTGGATAAATCCTGGGGTTGTAGTGTGAAAGGAACACTCTTAATAGCACTAATACAATCAGAAAAATGGAAAGAAACTAATGCAGATAAATGAGAAAACCAAGAAATCCAAACTTCACTTAGTTTAGAATCTAAAGGTCACAGAAATTGTACCATTTCTGGAGTTGGTGTGCTGCCAAGTGCCTGAGAAGGAAAAAAAGCAAACAAAAAACAACCAAACACACACATGAAAAAAACTTAAAAACCCCCAACAACAATAAAAACCCAACCCAAACCCTGAGATTAAAGAAAAATAAAAGCAAATTAAAAAAAAAAAAAAAATTTCAACACTCCTGAAGGAAGCAGCAGAGTTGCCCTGAGGTAGCTCTGCCACACTCAGAAGGAATTTGTCATATAAATGTCCTTGTAATGCAGGCCAGCTCTCTTATGTGCCATATCCTTCTAATCGCATCAACAAGACTGGCTTCTTGAGCAGCGTAACTGGTGGGCAAGCTCACCATGTGAAATTAAAGCCAATGGCAAAATCATATTATGGCCTAGATTTCACTCACCTGCGTGTAAGGGGGATGACTGGATCCTTCTCTCCTTTGTGCAAAATGACCTTTCATTACTCATAAGAGTTTAAAGAGATGAAATACATACTAGGAAGTATCTCTCTAAAAAGTCTTGGGCAGGACCAAAAGCAGGGTGTCTTCCTGGACTGATTTAAATAACTTACAGAATCATCTTCCCGAAGTAAACCATAGGTGTCCTTGATAGGAGTATATTTTCTGACCTTTTTTATATACATTGTAGCACATAAATCCTTGCAAGCATAAATGCCTGAAGAGAGTCATGTGGAAATAACACAAGAGAGTGATCTGGAAGCAATAAAACAAGAAAAATGTAAACTTGAGAGGAGTTTCTCATACGATGTTTCCTCTAAAGAAACAAACAAAAAAACCCAAAACATTTTTGTTAGCTTTTTTTTCCCTCAACTGCCAAGGTACTTTTGTTTGTAAGATGTAATTTTTAACTAGAATAACATAAATCCTGAATTTAATGATAACATTTTCATCTGATATTTATCTTGTGAACCATTCTGTTCACTACTACTGTTGTCTATGCTTAGATAATATGTTTCTCATCATGGATTCTAAGTGCACAATGTCAGAAATGGTTGATGAATGTATTTTTCAGATTTCTTAATGAAAAAAACTTATTACTTATTTTGGGGGTGTAAGGACGTGGGTCAACTCTTTCAGCCCCTTGAGAAAGTTTAGTCTTTATTCTTGTGGGCAAGGCTCAGAATATTGACTGTTCATCTTTTTCATCTAAGTGCCTCAGAGTGGGTGGACTGAGATTAGAATTTGGCTCTTCAATATTCTGTGCTAACAGAAGAGCATATTAAATACAATAGAATGCCATTTTATTAGTTTTCCTTTGCTGCTTTTTCTACAGTTAAACTTTTGAGCAGAGTCATATCCAAGTATGCTCTAATGGTTCCCTTTGAGTTACTAGCTGAAGGATACATAGTGCTTCTTCCTTCCCATAGGGCAAAGGAATAGCGCACTTAGGGTTTTCTCCTGAAAAGGAGTGTGCCTGGCATACACAGTGAGCCCTGGGGAGTGAGACATGTTCCCTGTCCTGACAACTGAGACACTGTCTTTGCAACAAATGGAGAGTGACCATACAATATACAAGAAGGGCTTCGTATTGAATTTGGCTCCAGCTTCCAATGTATTTCAACATTATTTTTGAAGAAGTATACAATCTAATGTGTATTTTAGTAATATATCCTTTATTTGGAAACTGAGCTTTTCAAATAAACTATATGCTTTATTGAGCTTCAAAGCTATTTAGAGGTCTCAGATGAACTGTGTGAATTATCTCTATACTAACCCATTGCTCCTTTCCCTTACAGAGAATCTTTGATCTCATCCGAAGTATTTAACACTATGCAACCATCTGAACTTCCAGAGTCCTGTAGTCTAGTAAGTACTAAATTCTTTGGGTAAAATTTTGTTGGGAGATGCCACTAAAAATCACAGCCTTTCCATGTTTGTACCTGTTATATTCTTTTAGCTCTATCTACTTCACAGTAGTTTATATTTTGATGAGGAAGGCTGGAATAATATTTGTATTTGGCAAAAATAATTGTTTTGTACTCTGTATCAAAACATTTCACAATTAAAGGCTCACATTTTGGTCATTCTTATTTCTTGGGTTTTAGCCAAACGGTAATATCCTTTTGCAGACCACTGCAATGACAGTTTATATTTTATGTATATCCATAATTAGAACTATCACCAAAGCCTGGGGCTTTTTGTTGTTGACGGCAGGCTTTTGCGTGTTTTTTTTTGTTTTGTTTTGTTTTTAATTGGTATGATTGACCTTTCTGGGTGAAAGAATCATTGATGTGCATAGTGTCCCACAGCATCTATTTGACTCCCACAGAATGTCTATCCTAAGATTTCTTAATGTGATATAAAATATCCTGGGGTTTTGGCTCATGTGAAATGAATGGCTGCATCTGTTTTTATTTTGTACTACAAGAAGTCCTTGTTGTCAAGCCAAGTGATGCAGGTGGGCTTGGCCTTCCACATTGTCTGTGAGAGCAGACCCTGGAATTCTCTGTATTTTGAGCCTGATCATCTCCAAAGCAGTTTGAATACAAGCTAATATGTATGCAGCATGATTGATCAGAGGATTTGGATCAGTAGTAAATCAGCAAGTGAATCAACTTGGTAAAATATATACAAAGATGACACCACAGGTCTGAGCTTCACTTCAGTGTAGCTGGAGCATCCACTACCACAGCAGTGGTACTGGATTTGAGAATCATGGGGATTATGACAGACCAGTTCTTCCAGGCTCATTCTTGTCTAGGCAGGATCAATCAGACTCTAATCCCTACTTGAAAAAAAAAAAAAGCACTCTTAGGAAAATATCAAAGAATTATGAGTTCTACTACAAATAAGAATGAATCATTTCTTTAGAATGTGTGAATTTTATTCATTAGCAACACAGCTCTACATTCTGTGTGGGCAGACAGTATGCTTCTGTACCACGTAAGGGGTTAGAGTGTAATTTTGTATTTCAAAGTAATTTAAGCAGGGTCACAGAATTTGGTAGTTTCACACTTAAAAAGGCAGCTAACAGCCTTGCAAAAGAATCTCATTGGCAAAACAATTGATTTCTAACTTCTTCCTGCGCAGAGAACCTTCACTGCTTAGATCATGTACAATAAAACTGACATCTGAGGGTAGAGCAAAAATACACTCGGCTTTACTAATCCCTCGGAGGCTTGTGAAATTACTGTCTGAAAACTATAATGAGAATGGGATAATTTGTGACATTTCCCTCTGCTGTTAGAAGGTATTGATTTTATGACATTTTCATTTCTTATTATGTATTACGAGTATAAGACATCAAAATGTTAATATCAGATGCATAGAATAAACAAGGACAGTGCCAGATAGTACTTTATTTATTTCAATTATTTTTCAGTTTTCTGCTGTAGCTATTTTACCAAATCCCTGCAGGCTGTTAGCAGATAAACAATCACTCATAAGCTCTGAGAATTCAGAATTGGAGGAGACAGCTCATATGTAACCTTATTTCTTCCATGAAGTTTACCAACCAAGTAAGAAAACTTTTCCTCATCATGCTGAGTTTCAACCTCCCTTGGTTTACCTAAGACATTAATTTTTTCAGCTGCATTGTCTGTCTAATTTAGACTGTCAGTGCCTTGAGGTAGTTGTCATCTTCTTCCTGACACATGAGGGACCTGCTGAAAATACTAATGTGTTCACAATAGGTCCAATACTGTCACTTGTACTCAGCCCTGCTGCATCTTACTGTTCACAGAGACCTGACAAGGAAGTTCCCTCTTCTAGTGGTAAAACCATGAACACAAGGTTATAGAGAAAGCAATCTCATCGAGACCATCTTGAAGTTCAAGTGCTGACCTCTTAGCTGTAAAATTATACAATCCTGTAATTAACTGTGCTTACAGCTGGGTCTGGAATCACTGAAAAACACACCTGGCTTTTGGTTTTCTGGAGAAATCTCTGTGTATGTCTCCACTCTGTTCTTTGCATACTCATCTCACTCTGTTTATCCTCCCACACATACTGTGCTGCTTGGGGCTCTCAGCATCTAAAGAGTCATTAGATTATCTATGTTATTCTCTTATAACAGTGATAGCTCTAATAAATAGCATTACAGAGTCTGCGTGCCTTTCTTACTGGGTTCACAACGAACCAGTGCCTTCCCGTGCAAAACACGACTTAAAAGTAAGAAAGTATCTGTTATTCAGTAACTTAATGTTTAGCCCCAAAATAAAGCTTTGAGTATAACTTTGGTCACCAACACTGGAGAGAATACAAACACTGCTGCTGAACTAGTCCAATTGCTCCTCATTCCAGCTGCAGACACAAATTGGATTTCTGTTCATTCTTGGACAATGTCTGCGTGTGATAAGGCTCTGGTTAGGAACATGAGCATGGAGAGGAGTGGAAAGCATAATTTTTGTCTTCAGTGAAGTACAGTTGGTCACATTCTGCTAGGTTTTATGCCTTTTATATTTCCACATGGCTTTCTGAAGAGGAGGGGAAAAAAAAAATTAGTAGGATCTAATACATGTCTCTGCTCTTTCAGGACTTGAAGAGATACTTGTCTGCCAGATTCACTGCAGAAAATAGAGAACAAACAAAAGCAATGAATAGACAGTCCCACTATTTCAACTGCCAAGTAAGAGTTGATCCAAAGGCACTTTTCATATATTTTTTCTCCCATTCAAAGAAGAATGCTGCTCCATTAAAACACTGATATAGAGGTTTACCAGTAATCACCATGCCTTTAAAAACAAAAAATAAGTCTACATATTAAACATTTAAAAAATCAGTAATCGTGAAGATGCATGTCACATTCTTATGTCATATTGAATCCATATAATTGCTTCCATGTATATATGTAAATATATATTATATATACATACATGCATGTCACAAAATATGCAAAGGTTGAAAAAGGAAAACAACCACCACCAAACTTTGAGTAATTTTATATGTTTCATGAAGATCTGAAATGAAGCTTACTATAGTGTTATTGCCATAGTAGTTGCAATGTTCTGTAGGCTGACTTGTAACTAACCTCATCTACAGAATGTATATCTTAACCCTAAAATACATGGGGTGTTTGCTGGAGAAAATCTTGGCCTAGAAGAGGACTATAGGTATAAATATTAAACCAGCTATAACAAATACATAATTTGGACAAATTCAAAAGGAACTTCAGATGCATGGTAGCTCTGGCACAAACTTCAGTTGTGTTTCATATTTCAATTCTCCCTTGTTTATGAACAGTATTAATTTAGTGTTGACCTAAATCATCACATGCTGTTTGAATATTCTAATAGGCAAATAAGGACAAGACATCATAACAATTTGACTTCACTGTAATCTAAGTCCAGGCAACCCATTAGGCTCAATTTTTTCCATGATAAAATAATAATAATAGCGTATTTGAATCTAACCAATTCATACCATGGATATCATTAACATAGCAACTATCTACTCGCAGACATCGTATCATCTATAATTCTTTCATACTTACAACATGCTCCTGCTCAGTTTAGTGGGAAAAAAAGTTATGGAAAGGAACAGAACATCTATCTGAAATCTCTCAAAACCTCCTGACCAAAAGAGAGGCACCACTTACGATTTCTGAATCATCTCATGGTCACTGTATATGTGTACAATGTAAGACAAGAAATATTTTCTCTCCTTGGCCATGTGCATATAAACTGATATAGAAAAAAAACACAAGTCAACCTAGGAAACAAAATTTTTATATAGTTTATGTGGATATAAAGGATTTTTTTTTTTTTTGGTAAGTTTACTGCAGGAAAATTTGAAGCACATGGATAATATTATACAAAACCAATAACTAAGGTGTAAGGAAAAAGGAATTGGTATTTTTATGCCTTGTGAAGTTGACTAAGTTGCAAATACTGTACATGAACTAGATTTGTATCAAATTTATATAGAGCTTTCTCAGAGAACGGTAGAGTGAAGAGAAGGAAAAAAACAATATCATAATAAGGTCAGAGGACGAGAGAATAACTGAGTTGTCCAGAAAATAAAGCCACACTGGGATCTCAAAAACTGGGATATCACTCCTCTAGGTAATAAAAAACATTCAAAACATTGTTTAAAATGTATCTGTCCCTTGTGGGCACTTTAAATGAGCCAAGCTTATTTTATCTGAAATAATTTTTTTAAAAATAAAATATTGCAACCAAGGAAAAGCTTTCCTTGTATCCCTTAAGAATAAAGGAAGAAAATATAATGCTATTGAAATTCTTTTTATGTGTACTTCAGAAACAAAATCATTTTAGGTTTCTTTAAGGAAACATAGATTGTGTAGATTTTATCTGATTTGTACAGTATAATCATATTTATATCATAATTTTTCTAGTTTGTAACTATAGCCTTATAAATATTTTATTCAGTTCTTTTTCGACATAAATACTTCCATTTCTGGGGGTCACAATTTGATCTGAGTGCAAATAGCTTTAAGCAGCAGGCGTCCAAGCCATAGATATGTATTCAGATTTGAACTCAACTACTAAAGTGGAATATTTAAATGTTCACATGCAGTGTTCCTGCTGTTATGGAGCTGGAGGACAAAAGTGATCAAACATAAACATATTCCATATTACACATTCAGAAAGAGACACAGAGAAAAAAGAAGAGAAATAGAGAAAGAAAAAAGAGTAAAGAGAATGATTACGTGCATTTCTTAGATTACATTTCTTTCTAATATGACAGTGCTTGGTTTGTGCTTGTCTTGTGTACACTCAGAAAAACATATTTGAGTTCTCATAATTTTAGTGTTGCGCTGTTGCTTCTGACCTGGGAAATGCAAGCACACTCTCACCAGCCCTTGCGTATTTGTGGTGTTTGCCTGTATAGCCCTCCACATTATCTCCACAGACTTTTGGTAGCAGCAGAAAACAGAAAGAAAATCACATTGCTGAGAGTTTCATTAAGATAAGGTAGTAGGACTGTGAGGGGCTGAGAGGAAAAGAACAGATGAGGTTAGTTATCATTCCAGTGGAAAAAGACATGGTGGGAATTCTTACTCCTTGGGCAGTGGAGAACCCACAGAGGAAGTTTGCAGCTGCCTGGTGATGAGAAAACCATTGATTAATCAATGCACCTTCTGCATTAATTGATAATGCAGCAATCCAGCTATCAATCAGCTAAATGTATCAAAACCCCGGCTGATTTTCAGATCCTCTTCCTCTTGTTTCTGTTCCCAAGTCTCATTTAAATGCAGCCTTGCAATATGTATTGGTATTTACAGTTTGAATTTCTCGAAGCATAGTCTGTGGTATCCAGCACCATATTTACCATTGCTAAAAAATACATGGCTTCAGTTCTGTTCTGTAGATTCCTTGTGCATTTAGGAACATATCATCATTGGTTACTTCATTATTAGACTGGCTGGCTGTTCTTGGTTTTAAATAATACCATCTGCTCATAAATTTTACAAATAAGATTCTGCCGGAGTATTCACCTTGGAGTGGATGGCCCAATGAGATTTAAAAGAAGAATACTTATTTTCAGATCACAAAGCCTGTTTCACAGGCATGGTGTCTGAGCTCAATCTATCCCTCATTTGAATGCCCTTATTCTGTAGAGTAGACAAAAAGATATATTTAACCTAATTTATCTCCCTCACCACAGAGGTATAACTATCAGACATACCAGAGAAGCTCTGCATATAGTCCAAAGGATAACATGTACAAAAAAGACACTTTTTTTTTTTAACGCCAACCTTCTATGCAGATTCTGGTCATGTTCATACATTCACTAAAGTCTCAAAAGCATGTCTCTTCTATGAGAGCCTCTATTATATCTCTCTTCTGTTATATCTCTCTATATCAGATGGATGTGCAGCGCTGTAGTTTGGATAGCAGGAAGCACAGGAATGCCATAGCTTTACTATAAAATTCCCATATGACCCAAAAATGAAGAGTGGAAATTATTCTGTTGAATACAAAAGCTATCTAGTTCTGAGCATTTAGTTTCTGGTAGAAATTATCTGAAGGAGTGTCCCAGAGAATCACCCTTTAGTTATAGCTCGATTAACTAGATGTACTTCCACTCACTGTGGAACTGTAATGTGGAAGTGAAAAATTTTCAAATACAGATAAAAAGCAAAAATCAAACAAATGGAAAACAGTACTTAATAAAGGATAAAACCCAAAGTCACAGATATTATCAAGTTAACTAACTGATATAGCTAAAGCAATATCACTATTTCTCTAATGACAATTACACCATTAAACAGTGTTTCAGATCAGTTTAAAAAAAAGTCTTATCCTTTGCAGCCTCAATTTTCAGCAGACTTTCTGAAGATAATTAAGCACACAAATGAGGTTTCTGATTGAAAACATGCAGAAGGCTTTCTTACTGCAAGTTATTTTTGCAACAGAAATACAGTGTGTTCGTTCAATCACTATACAGAGTAATTGCATGCAGATATGGGTTCAGTCAGTTTGCCATCAGTCACAGAAGAAATTGCAGAAGTAATTTTAAGACATCAGTTGAGGAATCCTTGGGAAGGCACAACCTGATTAACAATGTGCACATTTAAATATGGTGATCATGCTTCAAATACACTGAATCCTTTGAATCCCCTCTGGGCATATATCAGTGTTTTATCAAGTGTATGAAAGAATGAAACAGAAAAAAACATAAAACATTGAAAAGTGGCTAAAGGTTAGAAAATAAACAAGTAACAGGGGCATTAAAGTATAGGCAAGTTTTCTTCAGCAAGCTTCTTCTAGGTTGATTTCTTGATTATAAATTATAAAATCAGACTATTTTTGTCTTAATACACATTTAATACATGCTTAGAAGTGAAAATTAAAAATTAATTGTCTTAATGTCTTTAAGGACTCTGACTCCCGTAAGATTTTTCACAGATATTTTGAGATAACTATATGTTTTTGGCATGAATACAACTGCTGTTTGTGACAATGACAAGTACTGATCTTAAAATTATTCCTGGCCCTTAGTGGTGTATTTGGAGCTAATTTTTTTCTGCCTTGATAACTTCTTAGTTTGTTTTACTCATTATTTTACGTTATCTCTATTTGGTTTTATGCCAAAGGGTTTTTAATGAATACATCAATTTTAAGGGAAAAAAAAAGCAAATGTAACCAAAATAAGATACTATTCTTATATACAAATAGGTGCAAGACAAATGCTCCTATGAAAATAATGCCTATTAAAAGCATAAATATGTTCAAGTAGAACTAGGAAGTGGCGGTGTTTCCTCCAATGGTAAAAGGAAAAAAAGCTTTGCCTGAAAAAATATGACAGAAAAGGGCCATGGGGTAGACAACAGTGGATTTAGAAATTATTATCCTTCTTAGACAATTTTAGCAAGCCAGCCTTTTAGCTCTATCTGTCTTGATTATTTGAAACGAAATGTTTTACACAGGAAATGAAAATGGGTTGATTAAGCATATTCTCATTCTTACCCCATGCATCCTGTATATTACCATGCTATCCTGTGATGTAGGGTAGCTACAATGTAGAGGTAATAGATGGCAAAGTGTTTCAGGCCCCAGTGGTTCTGGTGTGTGATTATGATACAGGCTAACAATCATAGATATTGCTTCGGAAAGTCATGTACAGCTCACCCATTCACTGAGGTGCTCATGGAAGCCGGGGGATTTGTGTGCTTCAGCAAAGCATATGTTAGAAAAGAGTTATTTATAATGAAGTCTTGCAGATGAGTCTCATTTCTCTAACTCCTTCATGTGGATTATGGCTTGTGAAGACAGGAAAGAAGAGTTATACTGAATTGTTCTGTAAGTCATTATCTTCCCTTGACATATGGCACAATTTCTTGTTGAAAGCAGATGCTGTCAGTGTAGGAACCCAGCACCAGCAAAGACATTTTCAGTTGTATGGTTACATTACAGTGAGTGCATAATTAGCCATTTTACATCTACTTTTACTTTATTTTCACAATTAGGGTGTTTAACAAGAGATGGTTATGGAGGAAATGTAACTTTTCCAATTCAGTCAGAATGCAGACTTGAGAATTGAGGAGTATTCACTTCACACCTCTTCCAAGTTCAATTTAAACTGAACTAGCACTGAACTAACAGATTCTCTGAATGTATTTATCATAGATATACTTAAATGAGTAATCTGACTTCCAGTCAGGTCAACAGAAAAACTGTTGGACGAGGCCCTTGAACAGGCCCCTATGATTGAGATGTGCTGCTGGGTGTCAGTTACAGAAAAAACAGATAAGCTTCAAGAAGGGAACAGTTTAGTTTTTGTTGCTGAGAATGGTTTCTGATTTAGGGACAGTAATACCCAGACCTTCACTTACCGTGTGTTAAAAACTGTACATATATATAATTTTACCATTATTCTAGAAAATGTTTTGATGTACTGCAAGTGGACAGGAAAGGTTTTTTTTTCTTCTGCTAGTAGTCAACAGGTACCATAAACAAGATCCAGAGTATTTAATTCTTGAAATAATCAGAAATTTGAGAAGCAGTCAACTTCAGTGGCTGAAGAAAATGGGATTCTCAGTTTCTCAACAGTTGCATATTAGAATTCCCATTATTCTTCAGAATGGTGTTCCCAGTTTTATTACCATTCATTTGAATAGATACCTTCTATACCAAGCTTTAATTGCATGACCTAATATTATTACTATAATCAAAGCAAACCCTCCTCAGAGATTATATGCTACATTTGAATAGATACTTACCTTCTATACCAAGCTTTAATTGCATGACCTAATATTATTATGATAATCAAAGCAAACCCTCCTCAGAGATTATATGCTACATATCTCAGTCTCTTAATGAGGACATGGGTAACTGAGAGGCTTTTATTGTACATATTTTACATGTTAACCTCACAAACACCAGCTCCTAATAAACCATCGTTTTTATTGTATGATTTCCTCATTGTGCCTATATAGTATTCAATGTCTTTAAATTTCATTTCAGCTAGAAGACAAATAAGAAGTTACCTAGCAACTTACACAGATTGTCTACCTCCCTACTGACAGATGTAATGACTAAATAAAGGGAATAAATTTTTTTCTTTTCTAGTTTTTTAATTAAGTGTTTACAACTATTTGAACCTTGGGAAGCAAATTAAATGTGTCCCATAATGACAAACATTGAGTAAGAGCTACTTTTCCTGACTGTGACAATTTCTGTTTATATTTTTTTTCCTAATTCAAGTTATTACTGTGGAAATTATTATTATAAACAACTTTAAATTGTGGGTCTTTTAAGACATCTCTTGGGCCACTTCCTGAGATCACTTTTTACCAGCTTTATCAAAGTAAACCAGCACCAGTCTCCCACAGAAGCTGCAGATGTTCAGCATCATATTTGACTATTAGGTCAACTACTCGGGAACTAAAAGAAGAACAAAACTCTACTTCATGTTCTGAGAAACACTGTGGCCTTCAGCCTGGCACTTTTTGCACCTCCCATGCATATGCTGTAATGGTATGCTATGATCATTTTCAGAGCACTTCTCTTAGCTCCATAAAAGAACATGTGCTAAAAAAGATGAAATTGAGATAAGGCTCATGGTCTTATGGTACATCATTTGTTTTTTATAAAACATAGCATAACAGAGGAAATCACAGGTCGTATTTTGCTACCAATCCAATTATTTACTTCAGCTTGTTCAGGCTTGTCTCTGTAAATAAAAATTCACAAATATTTTAAAGCAATATGTAATAAAAAGAAATGAGAGGTCAAAAATATCTTCATTCAAGTCCCTTTCAGAAAGGATATAACAGCAAAATTAACCCAAGCTGGTTCTCTTCTCACTAACTTCTTTTTCTGTCTTTTGCTTTCTGATAACAGAAGACCAAGACCAAGCTCTACTTTACACACAAAACTCTTTATGCAATTAAAATGCAACATTGAAAATGATAATTTAGATAAACATTTATTGCAAATGTGTGTGTCGAGTGACCTCTTTTCTGGCAGTGTTTCCTACAGAAGTTCAATTTTATGCAGCCTATCTGGAACAAACTCCCAGAACTCTGGAATACAAATTTAACTTTGGTCTCCAGATGGTACAGCTCCTTAGAGTTTTACCAGTCAAGTCACAAATAAAGTTATCTATGCAAAAATAATAATTGACAAAGATAGGTGCTTGTATTTAGCAAAAATCTATCCACTCACAGAAAACTGTCGTCTGCAGTGCAGAGTACGCAGTTGGCTTGCTTTATTGACAGAGACCCACAGAGAATTAGGATAAAACTGCACCATTTGTTTTCTAAAGTTGAGGAGCCTTGTTGGTGATCCCTTCTCATTGTGCATTAACTGTTCCCAGACCCAGGACTCCCCAGGGGCAAGGAACTTGTATCCTTGGTGGTGCCATGATCCTGCCAGCTTCTGGGCCCCCAGATCCCCATCCTCATGGGGTGACCTTCCCAAAGTCTTTGGAAATGGGAACTTTCTCTGTGACATCCTTAGAAATCATTGAGAAAATGTTGCTGGTTACTGACAAAGGATGCATGACTTCCAATGTTATTGCAGACCAAGGAATACATTCAGAATTATGGAATCTATTTTACAAGAAAAAGTATGGAACATTATTTCTACTTTCAGTTTAAAATGTGAACAAGGTCAAGTGGAATATCCATCAATTAATCATCTTTTGGATTTAAATTCAAATTACTCTAGTTTGAGGCTTGCTTCCCTTATTTTACTAGTGCTAGAACAAAGACAACCCATGCTGCTCAAAACTACACATCTGTCCAGTAAACCTTTGGATGCAGAGGTTCAATGGCATCTTTTTAGTCCAGCTTCTGTGCTAATATTAACCTGTCCGGTTGTCATGCGTGTAACGGTGCGGGGAACAGCACGGCCTTCATCTGTCCATCTGCTCTGGCTTTTACCTGAAGCTCAGATGAAAGAGGAAATTTTCATACATTGTTGTGAATCTGCTTGCAATTTCATTATCTGCAAGAGGGATTTCTTTCCCCCACCAACTGTTATCTTGTCATCTTTCTTTTCCTGTTCTCTGACAGGTATAATTCTTTTTAACACTTTTGTATTCTAACTGTGAAGTATTTATTTCTGAGAACTTATATGTGTTTCCTGGTATTATTTATGATACTGCATTGCTTTCCAAAGTTGATAATTGTTCTTAGTGCCTCAGAAATATCATTCTGTAAACACTGGACATGTTCAGAAGTTCTGACACCTTTGGTTAAAATTTAGCACTCAGTTTTTTGCAGTCATTTGTGCATATTACTAATAATCTAAACTAGATACATGTTGAGTTGAATTGTACTTATTTGGAACTCAAAAACAGCTGGTGCCTCTGTTCTGCAGATCCCGTTACTCTGTAGATAGATATGAGCTATCTTTAAATGTCTGCAGTTTCTTAGAAAAGAAAATGAACCTGTGTTGAGCTCTGAGCTGTCACTGCTGGTTTGTTTCCAGTTGTGAAATGAATTCATTTATAAGAGTTTTGATATCTCTGTCCTACACTTCAGCTCTCATGGAAGGTATATGTAATTATTTCAGTAAAACTACTTAAACTAGGAAACTAGTACATATGTCCTTTTCTGTGTGATTAAGTGCTTTGCAAACTGAAGCTCTAATACATTTAACAGTTCCCATGTGCTCCAGTATGTGGAAAATGAGTGTATTTGTAGAAATTCATATTTTCATTTAACTATTCAACATAGCTGTGGGCGTAGCTTTTATTAGACATATGTTTGATTCTTTCTCGTTATTGTCCATAAAGATTTGAGTTTTAGACAAAAGCTTTGATTAGCTGAAAAATATAAATGGTAATTTACAAAATTCCTAATAAACGGAGAAAAAGATAAGTTGAAATCTTAAAGACAATATATTCTCGCATAAGTATGTGTGAAAGATTTCCCAGCAGTTAGAAACTGTATAAATGCTTATTTCTCATTTTTGTGAAACTGAGGAATTTCTGTGTATACATAAATTTTTAATTCCTTCCTGAGATTATTTCATTCAAACTTTCATCAAAGGCCTGCACACATGAAAATAGTACCTTTTTATTTCTCAGTCTACTGATATTTTAGTGGCTTTTATTTGGATATGAGAAAATGGTATTTTTATGAAGAATATGCTCCCATGATTCTGATGTACCACAAAGCACTTAGGTTTAAGTAAACACTGTCTGAGTAACATAGTCAACTTCAGAAAGGGCACATACTTAAAAGGAACTTAACTGATAGGAAAAATTACTGAAAAGAGACTTACTTCTGTCCTAGTCCAAACCATGGCACACCCCAAAACCAGAAACAGCAAAAGCATTTCAAGTGAATGCTTGACTAATTAAGTCAAGCTACGTGTGGAGCTGTACATGAATTCAAATATGAATTCACACTGGAGAAAACAGCCTCCCAAGGTTTAATGAACTACATATAAACAACAGGAAAGTTCTCCAGGGAAGTAATAAATTGTTTCCATTACTTCTACATTTGTGAAAGCAGTGGCTGCTTAATCTAGTTGGATAAAACCCTTTAAGATGGAACAAAAAAGAGATTTTTATTATGGACCTTTGAACTGTAGGGTAGCCAGGAGACAGCTGAGAGCACGGCACCAAGCTGTCTGCAGTGACATTACCATAAACCAGCAAAATCTAGAGCTGCTTTAAAACAAGCACAGCTAAGAGTCTGTACTGCTCTGTCATGTGCTCCAGCCCTCTGAAACACAGGGTTTTAATACTGTGGAGTCTTCCAATTGACTCTGAGGCATTTGTGTTTTCTTCTTAAGCCAGTGTTTTTAAAGTGTTTTTTTAGGAAGATAAACACACTTCCCCCTTGTTTCTCTACCCCACACCCCAATTTAGTTAACTTTTAAAATTCACAGTATGTACTGTACTGAATACACTCTTGTACCTTCCCCAGCACTTAGTGGAAAAAAATGGCTGGGGACAGCAGCTTAAACATATGACATTTTAAGCAAAAGTGATTCAGAAAAAGACAACTCTTTGCAACAAGAGAGAGCAAGCAACATAGCTGTCATTTGTTAAATTGGGTATTGTCCCATTAAATTTCTGTGTGTAGTGTTGGGAAAGATTAGGAGCAGACTGATAGATTCAAATGGCTCAACAACTTTACCACAATCACACAGAAAATATTAGCTCAGCTATTAGGGTTACGTATAAGCTAATTTCTGACAGATATTTGCTGTTCTATGAATTTGATATCATTGCAGTTCATAGGGCGTCCAGCCATAAAGCAAACATACCTTGTCATATGCTGAAAAGAGGATGAAGAGATAAGCTAGGGAGAATGAGAGAAACTATTTTCTTCTATGACTTGGTCTCCTTCTATGACTGAGGGATATTCTTATCAGAAAAAAAAAAATATCCAACAAAATGAAATGTACCTTGAAACTGCCAGAGGCCTGAAAAGAAGGAAAAAGTGGAAGAATTATAATTTCTTGACAAAAATGAAAGATTGTTTGGCTAATTTATACTAACTTTTTCAGCAAGAGTCAAGATTTTTCAGGAACTTGAATTTCCCATTGAGTTTCTGTGACGTAGAGTAATTCATAAAGAAAAAAGGGAAGAAGTAACAAGTTAAGTGGGATGCAAGCGGTAGTGTTTGTTTTCTAAATTATACAGAAAGCTTTAAATCCTGCTTTGTCTGCTTAAATTCTGGGTTCATCCCAGAATCACATGTTCTTTAAAATATTCCAAATTTATTTTATTGTTTTGTGGTTTTTTTCGGAATTTTTCTCTCTTCCCTTCCTTAGTTCATAATGTGTTTGATACAATTAGCACTGGTTCTGCTCTTTATGCAAAAATCTCCACAAGAAGGTCTGTGAATAGTTCTATTGAGAAAATAATGACTTGTATAAGAAGCAGTTTTGTAACCATCCTAGTCTACTTTCAGTATCTTCTAAAATGTTCATAGGTGGCCCATACTGCTTTAAAAAGGCTTTATAAATCTGTCTGTACCTTTGTTTCCTTCAACCTCTAGGTTTAACCCAGTGGCTTGCTTTGCATGCAAATTGCATTATAAATACTTTCTTTTTCTTTTCAGTATTGCTACTGCTCTCTGTTCCTTTCGCTGTTCCCTCCTGATGCCTCCACTTCCTTTATACAAGCTGTTTTCTTCTCTTCTTTGAAATCCTTCTGAGAAGTTTAGTTTTGCAGTCTCATCTGGTTTAACTGGTTTCCATAGATTTTCAGTTGAATTTTCTCATGGAACATGTTGCAATATATATATATTTTTATTATTTTCTGCATTTGCAGTAGGGCCTCTAAGTTTACTTCAGTATTTCAAGTAATTCAATGAAAATTATATCTCTGTATGTTGTGGTTTGTTGTGTGTGTGTTTGTTTGTTTGGGTTAAGATTACAGCATCTTAGATCAAAAGATTGCTGGATAGCCTTAACAGCATGATTATTTTTTTCCTTCCTCTAATCCTTAGGGTTTGTCAACAGAGGTACAGACAGTTGTCTTTGCTGCTAGCCAGCTGGATGCAATCCAGTTCTTGTTCCAAAAACATGTGGCAGAACCACTGTGGCCATGAGCTGAAGCTCCTGTGTCCCGCCTCGTGGTTCAGGTAAGGTAGATGTGTCTGTGTTAATTTATCTGTTGGCCTGTTCTGGAGTACAAAGAGCTTGAATTGCCTCTGAAACTGGACTCCTTAAGGTATGAAAGAAGTACTGTGCACATAACTGATGATCTTTGGGAGGCTGTCAAATTTCTATGAAGCATTTAAACGGTTTTCTTCTCTTTTATTTTAGTACTGCTATTTGGAAATGATGCTTTTTTTTTTCTGAAAGAAATATTTTTTCTGGAATTTTATGCATACTACTTTCTTTTCTAAAAAATTACTAAATACTTTATAATAGAGCTCTTAAGAAGTTTCAATTACATTGAGAAAGTACTGGGTTTAGTGTTTGGTACTGTCAGAAGAAAGTGTTTACCTAGTAGGTTCAGTCCGAGATGAATGGAGAGATTAGATTTCAGTCATATGCATATAATTTCTCTGTCACCATGGTCCAAAGACAGACTTTGATTTTTCCCATTGTTATGAGTAGCAGAGCTGTATGTCTTCTGGTAATGACAAGTGTAGTTTCCTGCTTATGAAGTCTGATGCTATACCTGATGTGTGAAGTTAGAAGTATAAGGTTGTGGGAGTTGTACTTCCCCCGCTCTGAGACCTGCTGTGGCAGTTGTACATCCCCCTGTCCTTCAGTGGGGCAGTTAATGGCTCTTTTGTGGGACCCGAAGTCAGTTGGACAGGATTGTTAGCAGAGCAGGAGGGGCCCAGAGAAGCCAAGTAGCTTCTGGGATGCCCACTGCCAGATCTGATCGACTACAAAACGGGGTTCCCGCCAAAGATTTGCTTTGTGTGGTCTTCTTGGAGCAGCAGGTCTGTGCCGGAGCCCTCCGCTTAGGCAGGAAAACCATCTAAGGAAACTTCCCAGGATTGGAAGTGCCTCACCTCCTCCTTTGGGTGAGTGATAATCTACTGTAGTCCTTGCCAACAGGGCAAGTGTAGTCATTGCCAAATCAGGTGAGTGTAGTATCCTGGAGTCAGAGGGCTTTGTTTCTTCTGAGTATGTGCATGCACACTGTGGATCCTCATTATTCTCATTTGCTGCACCCCAATAATCTCCTCAGTTGATATTCGAACCTTTATCTTATGTGATCGGAGTGCTAACTAGTTGTATAAACCCTGTTTTGATTGTTTCATTGGCTTTACTTTTCTGGCAAGAATCAAGTCTGATTTGGAACCTGTTTTGCACCCTAAAACTTGACTTTGGGGTCGCTCTGTGACAAGGGTGCAAAGGGTGTATTTGTAGAGAAAATAAAAAGTGAAAAAACATAAATTGCTGAATTGAAAAGACCAATTTATGGATCTATATTTAATTTGTATTTGTTATATTTCGACTTACATTCATTGGAATACATTAATATGTACATCAATGTTTGAGGAAGGCTTCTAAGTAAGATAACTTTGGAAAAGAAATTTACTTGTATGTTCTTGTGCATTCTTGCTTTTGGACCTTGAAAATTGTGTTTCTTATTACTGTTTGACAAACTAGAAATTATGGGTAAACAGGAATAATGTATCACTGTGGAGTGAACAGAAATAATATTGACACATAAATGGGTGTCTTCAGATTTTATTAAGAAGTTAGCAACAGTGATTGTCAATGGTGGCGTGTGTCATAGGGGACCACAGCGGAATTCAGTGTGTCATGGGTAAACGACACAGAACCTGTCCTGGCAGTACGCCTTCAAATTTATTTCTGAAGTACCAGTACCCTTAGCAGATAGATCTGAATGATGAAACAAATCTAAACCAAATGAAGTTACAAGATGAAATTACTAACACCACCTTTGAAACCGTACATTTTCACTCCGTATCTTTAAAGAACAGATGTATTCAGATACACTTATAAACAGAGTTATCCTTTAAATAGAAGAACAATGAAGAGTTGCAAGGGGAAAATTAACTAGAAGAAAAAAATATCTGCGTAAAAGACAATATCCTGTAGTTTTGCTGTCCCAAAATGAAATGCTTTCAAGAAATGAACACAAAATGAAATATTCTAGTAGCTAGATGTTGATCTTCATTGATAATTAGTTTTTAATTTGAAATGATATCTCAAATTTTCATCATAATGATTTATTTAGTGCAAGCTTATGAAGTTGGTGGAAAATATCAACATGATAAAGCTAAAATTATCACTTCTTATTGAAGAAAAGTATCTAAGTATCTGTCTAGGTTACTTGCAGGTCTTTAACTTCAGAGAGAATGGTGAATGATGATTTTCTTTGAAAAAGTGACCACTTTTAAATCCCTAAAATTTTCTTCTGAGATCAGATCTGTGTAAGTGGAGTCATATCAACACAAAATTTCATTATGCAACTAGGGCATAAAATCACATTAAAGGATCATTATCATTAGTAGTAAGTATGGCTTAGCAAAAAATTTTACTCTGACAATCACAGAATTGGGTCACTTTGAGCTGTGTTGCAGATTTGTTGATTTCTTCTGTTGCTTCTAACTGCAAAAACAAACCAACAAACAAAAGCTGTTTGGTTATTTCTTGTTAGAAATAGTTATAATTCTATAACTATTTTTATATCATATGTCAGGTTTTGGTTTTAATATTTCTGTGAACTACAGCAATGTGATAATGCCCGAGAAGTTTAATAAGGAGTTCAAGATATATTTGTAGAAAAAATATTTTAAAAAAATTTCATCCCATTCATGTTATTCATGTTAGCCAAGCAAAAGGCAGGAGGACAAGGCAAAGAAATGGTTATACTGCAGAATTTCATGCTGCAACCCCGTTTTCCATCTGTCATGATGCAGAAATAATAAAGGAAAGAATAATAGTCATTGAGAAGACAACAGAGAAGATGTAGACCTGGAAAAGTACCTTGAAAACTATTTTACCATAATTCAGTGGTGTTCATAGTATGATTGTTTTTTTGTTTGTTTCAGTATGGTAGCAAGTTACATTAACATAGCCAAGCCAAACTTACATGCTTAAACAGCTTATGCAAATTGTTTTGTTTTGTTTTCAGTATTGAGGATGCCTGGCTGGATGTGGTGTGGGAAGGGGGAATAAATCTTGATTCAGGTTTGTGACTGTAACTATTGTGCAAATTTAACGGATTATTATATAGAAACATGTGTTTTTTTTTTTAATTGCATGAATTCGTGGAAAAACATTTCCAAACAACACATTTTTGCTTGTGCTCACAGAGGCTCAAACTTGGAGTAGTTTATACCATTTATCAATATTTGTCAAGGGACTTTAATCGGATATTAGGACACTTAAAAATCAGCAGCTTCAAATAACTTTTCATGGGAAAAGAATATCTCAACATGAGTTGAACAAATTTTTGATACTGTAATGAAACAATGTAGTTTATATATATACAGAAAATTGATGAATAACCTGTTATGTGTTTTAATTGTAAACAGGGCAATCTCCAAGAACTGTAGTGCTGAAGAATTGTTAATATTGACAACATAGCCTGATAATTTAATTAGCAGAACATTGACTATCAGTCTGAGAACTGTATGTGATTATTTACAAATCACTTACATTTGACTCATTAGAAAGTCACTTGAAAAAGCCAAGTCTATGTTACGGTAGACAGAAGGCAAATAATAAACTGGTAAATAATTTGACACCTGCCTTTATTAAAAGGAACCTCACACTACATGACGTAATAGCCACAATGTCTTTTGCTATACAGAGTTGTATAATACGTAAAAGCTAGTAGCTCTTAATCAAAAAATTAAACAAATTATATTTTCTTCTGAGAGATGTCTAAATAATACTTTTTTACTTCAGTGAAATAATGAGCTTTTGATTTCTGTGTTTGAAGTAATTAAGGTATTAGCCTCTCTATTTTGAACGTAGAGGTGCATAATGGTTAAAGCCAGATAATGTTAATAGGCATATTTCCTGTTCATTAAAACAAACTAGTGTTAAATCTTAGGGTTTACAGAAATACTTTGTCACTTGACATAAAAGAATGTCATCTGGTATTAGAAATATCTGCATAATTAAATATGTGTATATATAACACGTACAGGTTTATGTGTATATAAATACGCATTATATAAATAGTATATATTTTGTATTTTTTCTTCTTCCAGAAATATTTATCACTTGCCATCTTTGCAATGCTACTGCAGGCATCTGCATATGCTTACTAATAGCAAAACTTGGAAAAATCACTTAAAACCTTTGATATTCTCTAGAATTAATCTAATTCCTTCTGCAAGCAATGTATCCTGGATCTCTGCAACAGTCTGTGGATTCTTATGTGTAACATCAAAGAAGTAATTTTCCCTCTACCCTCCACCCAGTCGTCAACATGTTAATTTTCCTGCTTTCTCTGACTTATTATGTTGTTGACTAAAGCTCTCTGTTTACCTTCTTGCACATAACTTGAACACTTAATCATCAGAGTTTTTGCACTTGAAAATATGTGTGAATGAAAGTTGTTTCCATAATAAGAGCAGAAGAGAATTAAATTATTAGCACTATTTAGAAGGAAGTATTTTGATTTCTGGCTTCTTCTTATCACCAAAGGTCTGTCACTTAGCCATGTACCAGAATTCATGTGAAATTTAAACCTCTGGCTCTGGGAATACCTTCTGCCACAGACAGACATAGTCACCAGAACTGGCTTTGCAGTTCTATTTCATTTTTCTTTATGGTTGTACTCTGGTCATGTGTATTCCCTGAACTCCTCATCTTGCTGACTGTTTCTCTGATGATGTATCGTTGCAACATGCCATCAGTGTGCTGTGAGAACCTATTATACTGCTATATATCATTAGAGACCCTTCTCTCAAGACAAGTTACTATTATATATCATTAAAATGATGGCCTGTAGGAGCAGGCATCCAGGAGAGGGAACCTTAGAATTTTATGTGGGGAAAAAAATCCTAGTTTATAGGTGAGTTGGGGGAACGGGAGAGAAATGATACAATAGGTGGGAGTTTAAATATAAATAATAATAAAAATAACTATTATCTGTAGTATAAATTTTGTATCTAGAAAGAATTTCTAAGTTGTAAAAAGAAACTCATGCACAGCAGAAAATGTTTATAACTGATTTTTTTTATGCATAAGACCTAATGTACTGTGCTGTAAATCAGTGAGTAATGATAGTCATGGGCAGCCTGTGCAGAACCAAGTCTAAGAACCATTTTGAAACTAAAAGGGACTGTAGAATTTTTCAGGATGTAAAGTAGTACAAAATTCACAGTATGAATCTACCTACAATGCTATACTAAAGTTGTATAACTTCCCCAGTGTCTTAGAAGTAATAATTTTAGGTGATGACAAGCTTGAGAAATTGAGTACAGAGAGGAAGCTGTGGTTTCTGCTCATAGGAGTTTCCAAACATATGGAAACTGTAAACAAGTGTGGAGACACACACAGTTCCTATTGAAGTTGCCAGAAATTAACTGAGGTTACCCAGGAACAGAGTTTGAATGTTTACTTTAACCTTGTTATGACAACGATCTTTGTCAACTTTTCTTGTTAGTGAGGATTTTGCAAATATATACTCGTTAATGCCTTTCCAATGCAAATACATTTCCTACTTTGTAACATAAAAATGTACTGATCCTCAAAAATAATAAAAAATGAGGACTATACATAAATGTACATATATGTTACACAAAAGCACAGTAACAGCAATGAAATTGTTAATAAGATGAGAGAAGAGTGAGAAGCAGGAAGAAACATCCAAGTGTTCACTAGTAATCAGTTAAAAATATCGGATAGTTATTGGTATAACAAGTATAATATACATAAAACTATTCTAACATTTCTGTATATTTATCTTTCCCATGCAATAGCAATGCAAAAGAAGTTTGAAGCCACTCAGAATTAGGATATTAATGCTGTAATTTAGATGGAACACAGGACATTGAAGTCATTTCACCTTTGAATTCATTTAAATGTCTGACAGATTGGTATAGTGCTGGTACGACCAATATGATACAGTTTGATCATCTTTTGAAATACTTTCAGAGATGCACTGGGGTTTATTAACAGAGATTTGCTTGTTCTTGTATTGATCAGTCATACAGATCACAGTACCATCATGAATTTCTTTACTTGTTAAGCCCTAAGCCACCTATATCTAAGCACTACTGAATGAAATGACTCTCCTGAGTCAGAGATCTGGGGAAAAAAAAAAAAGTTTAAAAGGGTGAGAGAACAAGGATACAGATAGAACCGGTTATTCCTCTTGCAAGTAAGAGTACAGGGAGACTGAAAGTCTGTGATTCAGTGTGTTGGAGGGGAGGGAAAACTCAAGGAGGGAACGTCATTTAAGGAAAAACGTTGACTTTCTTCTGTGCTGTGCTTTGGATAGAATGGTAGTACAATAATGTAAAAAAAAAAAAAAAAAGAAATGCATGAATTCTAGTATGTGTCTCTCTGAACTCCTTCCTTGACTCCATGTACGTATCTCTGATCTTAATTTATGCGAACTTGGTACTTACACAGGAACTAAACTGGTATTCTGGCAGAATGGACCCTTTGGATATCTATGTGGGTGGTAGGGTGGGAGAGTGATAAAAATTTATTTACACAGCTTCATCCATCTGCTTAGCACTTGAAGTGAAAGTTGAACTACTTAGTCTGTTCCCATATGCCAGCAGCCTATCATGGTAAAAAAGGCTTCTAAGTAGTGTGAATGTAGCTAGCCAGAAGCTGCTTTTCTGACCTATACTGCTGTAACTGTTTCCGTCACAGTTATCTTTACTTGCAGAGTGAATGTTTTCTTTTGCATCAGATAAATGTTGGAAGTTTGCTTTTCGAGTCCTGAATGCTATAGATTGTGGACTTCCTGTTCCTAGCTTGCCTACCGGCTGTTGTTGCTTCTTGGTGCCTCAGCACACATCTTGAGTTTCAAAACTAGTATAGCACGCTTGATCAGTTGTAGTTATGATAGAAAAATTGTGATAAGTTTGCATATGAAACTAGGAGAATGTTGTCTTAGTTTGAGATTCTTGCATATCATGGACAAAAATTCTCATCAACAGCCTTGCTCTCAAATGCCAATATTAAGGAGACTCTTCACTGCACTATTCAAAAATCTCTTCCACTTAGCTGAGTAGGTGACATTGTTACTGAAAATAAAACCAGTGTAAGGAGGGTATGAAGAATCACAGATTGTGTTTTGATCAAATAAATTAAAAAAAAAAAAAATCAAACTTCCTCAATGATATTACATCTCCCTCAATGATATTACATCTCTCACTGCCTAATACTATGACTAAGGAAGTAAGAGGGGACGATGCTAATAGTGATTAAAATTAAAAAGAGAAGTGCAAATGTTGTATCCCAGTTTTTGCTGATGTTGTACAAATAAGTAGGTTTTGGAACAGAATTAAAATGTGTATATCGAGTTTGGAATTTTTTGTGAATAACCTCACAATAAACACTATACATTTAGGGATAAATCAGCAAGAACTCTGAGGTATACACGGACAGACCACTGGTGGAAGGGGCTTCTGCATGATGTCTGGTCCAACCCTCTTCTCAGAACACAGTCAGTGTAGGCTGGATTGCTTGGGGTCCTCTCCAGCCAAGTTTTGATGAATCCAAAGAGGGAGAAGTATGAAAATGTGTGTTCCTGTTTCAAAAGCTGTAGAATTCTGGACAGCTGCACAGAGTTCACTGAACCCACGGAAGCAGAGGCCGGCTATTAGCAACATTTTACCACCAACACTGTATCACTTTGGCTGAAGCTCAAGGCACAGGAATTAGTTTCTCTTAAAGTGCAGGAAGCATTTCCACTCATTGACTGCGCTTGGCTACTTTAAGTCACATGTGTTAATGTAACAGAAACTTCTAATAACCTGGAATTTCTAGAAGAATGTGCAGCATATTTTTAGGCATCAGTTGTGTCGAGGACTGGAAAACTTGCTTTGCAATATATTCTGCTAAAATTCTAGCTCTCTTATAGGACAGGAGGTAAGAAGAATATTAGCTCTTGAATCTGTACAGGTATTGTGGCAGAATGCAAACCCCCCTCTCTTCCTTCCCTCCTTCAGTATGGAGGGAGTAGGCACATCTCCCTCTCTCTGCTACTTGAGGCTAACAGCTTCTTTTGTTTGGCCCAGAGCACCCTGGCCAGGGCCATTAGGAGAAGGGATTGCCAAGGTGCCAGTGAGCCGCTGGGCACCTGTGACCAGTGTGGGGGATGTTTGGAGGCTTCAGGGGCACCCCACACATGGTGTCGGGGTGCAGAGAAGCTTCTAGAATGCCTACAGTCTGGTCTGATCAGCCAGTATAAAAACGGGACTCTCTCCTCGAGACTGGGCCCATTGTCGCCGGTTGCTCGGAGCGCGAGCTGAAGATGCTACCACCGAGAGCCCCCCTCCCCGGGATGGAGACCCCGCTTGCCTTACCGCCACGTGTGTGAGTAAAACTTCTCGCAAGATTGCGAGCATATTTATCCTTTCCGTGCACATATGCACGTGTAACTTCCCGTGCTTAATACAAGCACGTATAAAATTATTTCCTCGCACAATCGCAAGTGTATTTATACTCCGTGCACATTTGCACGCGTACTTTAAATTACTTCCTTGCACAATTGTGAGTGTATTATAAATTTATCCTCGCACAATTGCGAGGGTACACTTTCTGTACTCACTACGAGTACCTATATCTCTTTAAGAATAATCCCACACCGTGTTCAGGCAAGTGTGTACTCCTCTGCGACTCAGGGGCGGTTCCGACATTGTTTTGGGTGAAGCCACGTGCATGCACACTGTGGACCTCCTGTTGTACTAGTTGCTGCCCCTTAATAATTTTCCTCAACTGATACCCGAACCTATATTTAAATCACTTTTGGAGTGCTAAAACCCTGTTTCTCACCAGTTTAATAAAAGTTGTTTTGGACCCTGTTGTCCCTTAAACTAGCCTCGGGGTGCCTCCGTGACAGGTATACTCAAGCATACTGAGGAATTCTTATCTCATGATGCTGTATTATAATTTTATAGACACCAGATATGCCATATTTGCAAGTTTAGACTATGACAACAAAACTATTTTCATAGTCCCTGACAATATCTACAGAAAATCCAATCAAGGTGCAAATAAGGATTGAACACTGCTTATGGGAGTTGACAACGGATGCATCGAGAGATTTTTGAATCCAACAAGTGTACCGAGGCATAATAAAGAAATTGATTTATTTTTTAAAATGGAGCCTCTGATCAAAGAATCCTTGTGATAGAACAGAGCCAACAATTTTTCATCCCCTATGTCAATGCTTTGATCTACAATAAGTAAATTCAAAAGAGAATCTGATGTCACATCATAAGTGCATCTGCTTGGTATCTTGAACTACAGGCCTGTGTTGCAGAGATCTGTCAGTTCCTGCTCTGATGCCCTGTCTGATGCTTCTCTGATGCTTCTTTGAAATAACAAGCTGTTGGACATCATAGCTACCTCCATGATGAAGAGCTTAGTCATACGCCAACTGGGTAGCAGCATCCCAATGACATTGCTTTGCTTTCTATTGCTCTTAGCACTGATAATTACAGGTAGTTTTGCATTGCTCTTCTTTTTACCTCTTTTCATAAAAACAATGTATATGCTGACCTTTATGTTGAATTTATGCCCAATTATTTTCTTTGTGTGTCCTACTCATGTGAGGATACGTGGATTTTCTGCTTTGTAAGTAAATATTTGAGAACTGGAATAGGCATATAAGGTCAGCATCATACACACATTCACTGAGTTTTTAATCAGCTTTTGTTGTAAAAAGTAAAGGCAAAATTTCCTTAGGATGTAGTTCTACATGGCCTAACAAAGTAAGACAGACATTCTCATATCTTTATGAACCAAAGTAGAACTTAAACAGATAAATGGCTGGATATTCATACCATGGACTCTAGATAAATCAATGATGTGTAATTTATTTAAATTTCCTTTCCAGTCAGCATAGAGAGGAGGACAATTTAGCAATCTTACATTATTCATATAATCTAACTTAGACATTTAAACTTCCTGCAAAGTTAAAACGTGCAGTAGAATTCCTAAGAAATGTTAATATAGAAGAGTCAAGAGTGCTACGCTGCTGTGATTTGAAAGTAATTGTGGTTTCTGTATTGTAATTGGTACTTTCTAAGGGAGAAAATTTCATTGAGACTGATGTCTGGTTGACTAAGGAATAAAGACCAAGTGTCTTTTTTTGATATTTTTGTTTGTTTGTTTGTTTGCTTAAGAGAGCTATTTCTTTAGTATTTGCATTCAAAACAGTGAAAACTGACTACAAATGCATCTCCCCTTCATTGTACAACAGCATATTTCAGGGTGTGAAAATTTATCCATTCACAAAACTGTAGCTGTGATTAAATAGGTTGTGATACTAAACTATTAGCACTGGAGGTTTGGCTTCTGTTGCTTCCAGAGGTCATAAGTTTTACTTTGCTTTGGACTTTTGAGGCAGATAAATCATAGATACTTACTTTTCTCATGGGCCTGTTTACAGATACATTTTTAAATGTTTGAGGCTAGTTTCTCATGACTTCTGAAGGCAGAAAGACTATGGCAGAAATGGATGGAGGATGGCAAAGTCCTCTTCAAGACTTTTTTTTTTTTTTTAGTTGTTGGCCTTAGTAGTATTTCTCTGATTCACCTCGCTTATTTGAAAATACTTAATGCACAGACATGCCAAGTCACAAAATATTACAAAGCACAGGAAAATAATGATATTCAAGAAAGCATTCTTTGATAATTGCATGTTAAGATTCAAGTCACAGGCTGTGATTCTGATATTTTTGGTCATTAGCGGAGCAGATTAAAAACAAAACAAAAACATGCATCTGGGAAAGGTAATGAAATATTCTGTTTGATCTAGCAATTTCCTGTTGAACACCTCCACATTCTGTTATTGATTTCTGCCTGGATAATAATGTTATAAAACAAAACAACCCTAACAAAGTATCAAAACAATATATGATGTCTCCACAAATGTTAAAATGACTCCTTTTTCCTGACACCTTGTTCCCCCCTCAATTAAAAAGAAAAAAAAAAAAAAAAATCAAGTCACTGAAAATAAATCTGTGCTCTGGATTTTCAAGAACATTCAGTATTCCGTATTGATAATTAGTAGAACTCAGGAACTTTTTTTTTCTATAGTGAGTTGTTTTTCACTTTACCACTGGTTAATCAACTCCTCCCCCAACCTATCAGCCCAAAATCTTTTTTTTAACAGCGTGTAATCTGATTTGCTTAAAAGAAACCACACAATTAGAACAAACTACAAGAAGTCAGTTTTACTACTATCTTTTGGACCTCAGTGTTTTCCATCCCCTTCTGGTACCTGAAAATGAAATTGCTGAAATGCATACATTTATCATTTTACTTCTGTCTTAGTCACAAAAGAAAAAAAAAATCTAATTTCAATAAGACAGCTTTTTAATATTTTAGGAGAATAAAATTAGATACTGTTTGTACCAGGTGCTCACTCCTTTCTAATTCAGTCTTTATTCCAGTAGTGAATTCTCTGTTTAGTTTAAGTATGTCTTATCAGCCACATAGTGTTTCTAATTGTTTCTGTCTTAAGATTTTACCCTTGCCATCATAAAGGCATACCATTTTGTCTTCTGTCTTATTCCTAATATGTGATTTGCTTCTCTAGACTTTTTTCTAGACTTTATTGCCTTTAGACGTTACAGCTGTTGAAGTTATGATAGAAATGTATTCCTTCAGACACTCCTACACTGTGCATGTTTCTGTCAGAGTACATTTTGACACACGATTGTCTTCATAGTTGCAAATTTGGGGACAGACCTGCAGTCATAAGAGATCAAAGATGACTTCATCAGTGTAAGCTTGATGGTGCCATGGTGTTGCAGATGAATTTTTTTCTTCCATCTTCTTTCTTGCTTGAGGTCACCCAAAGATCACAGGATTTACTGGAAGTTCACCTCTGATAGCTGTGAATGTTTCATATACTGATCAGTAGTATAAAGTGAATATTTCACTTTTGATACATCCCTGTACCATGTGTAACAAATGCTTAAATGAACTGGTTTTAACCAAATCCCTTGGTGCTGAGTCTATTAAATAATCATACAAGTGATGTAGCATGTATCTGTAAGTGAGATACTCAGCAGTATTTCTGTTACAGTTTCCTTCCTTGTCTTAGACCAAAAAAACCTGTGATTTAGGTCCACAGTTCTGATCTGCAAGCCCAGGGGTAGGTGCTGGGCCGTGGATTGTGTATGCAAATGGCTAACTTCCCTGCCACTGGGTGATGTTTCCAAATGGCAAAGTCAGATATGCATAGGATACCTCCAGTGAGAATAAATGTATTACTGAAGCTAAATGTTATTAAATGTTATAGTTTCTATAGTGGAGATTAAAACAAGAATACAGTAATTTTAACAACATAATATAATCTGGTATTGTGGCTGTCCAAGCGTTTCATGAGAGGTAACACAAGGACATGAGGATTTTACTCTCCATGCATCTTTCTTCAGTCAGAATTCCCTTGGCTGTTGCCAGCATGCCTGCTGTGGTTGTGCATGCCTGATTTGCTCAAAAGAGCAATCACCTGTTGAGAGGACTCTGTTTAGTGTTGCTTTGGTATAAATTCAACTGTAGCCAGATTTGCTACTGATCCAAGAACTGAAAGAACTGTGAGACACTAAAATATTGTGTTGAAAATCAGAATGCCTTTCTGTATTTTAAAATTAAGAAAAAAAGAAACAGTGAACAAAATATAAACAAGGAAATGCTGCCACTACCTTGCTATCTTCATGTGTTTGCATTATGAGTGATGGATCACAGGTTCTGGTCAGACACTCTGGTTTTTTTTGTTCATTGTAGTGGTGGCTGAACCTGTGAATAGTATTTCATTGCTGCCCTGATGATAATTACTTCACCTTTTCTTCCAGAAATGCCCTCTAGTTGTAGTTTAGGGTTGGGGTATTTTTGTGCTGCGGAAAATAATTAAGCAGTTACTGCCTGCCCTGAAATGCAAACTTTCTCTCAAAGTATTATAGCTGAACATGACTGAACTAAAACCTAGATACAGAATTAAGAGGCAACGTAGTATCCAGCTATTTCTTAAAGAACTTAGAGATCTAGTCTCAAATTTGACCAGATGCTCTCAAAGATACAAACCCTGAGGGTTTTCTCACACGAAGTTCTGTTGTGAGCCAGGATGCCAATGAAAAGGATTTTCAGCCTATCTTGTGCTGTGTTATTTCCATGAAACCTCCTGTTACTGACATCCGTAAACCTGAGTGGTCTGGGTGCTCTGTTGAGGGTTGGTGTTTTGCGTTCAGCCTGCACACTTGGAGATGACCATAGAAGTCTGTGGGGAGTAAGCTTTATGCTTACTGTTATATTGAAACAGTATGAAATTCTTCCGTATGAAAAGAAATGTTTTTCTTTGTGACAGGGCTTTTATTTCTGAGATTACAAATTTGTATTTGTAAGCAATCAAATCTTGGAGGGGCACACGCATGCAAAAAAGCTAAACTGAATTTGT
>NW_027288730.1:0-45775 GCF_037038585.1 Patagioenas fasciata
GCAAGACAATGGTGGAGAACGCTCCGGTGAGTCACAAGACTCCACCAAAAAAGGCAAGAGAATGGTTAGAGGATGGTAACAGGCAGCTTTGAGAGCACTCTGGTGGATCAAGAAGCACCCAGGAAAAGGGGAAGAGGATGGTGGGGGGAAACGGCCTGGTTGATCACAAGACTCCCCCAAAAACCACAAGAGGGTGGCAGGGGGAACGCCCTAAGGGGTCAAGAGGTTCCAAGAAATCCAGCAGGAGGACGGCGAGGGGGAGCGCTCCAGCAGGCTGAGATTGTACTAAAGAAAGGCAAAAGGACAGCAGGAGGAGAAACCCAGTGGGTCAAGAGGTCCCAAGAAATCCAGTGAGAGGACAACAGGGAGGAGTGCTCTGGCAGGCCAAAATCTCAGTGAAGAAAGGCAAGAGGACAGCAGGGGGGAGTGCTCCAGTTCTTCAAGTGACTTCCCAGGTAGAAGGCAGAAGGACGGTGGGGTAGCGCTGGGACAGGTCGAGAATTCTCAATCTGGCAATAGGACAGCAGGGAGGAGCATCCAGCGGGACAGGAGCGCCCTGAAAATAGGCAAGACAAGGGTGAGTGAGAGCACTCCGAGATGTCAAGAAGTGTCAAAAAATCTGGTAAAGGATGGCAGGGGGGAGTGCTGTGGATATTCAAGAGACTCCCCAGTAAAAGGCAAGAGGACGGCGCGGGGAAGTGCTCCAGCACGTCAAGATCGCACTGAAGAAAGGCAAGGTCACAGTGGGGGGGAGCATTCCCGTTGTTCCAATGGTTCAAAAGGTCCCAAGAAATCCAACAAGAGAACTGCGAGGGGGAGCGCTCTGGCAAGTCAAGCGGTGTCAATAACCCCAGCAAGGCAACGGCGGAGAGCGCTCTGGTGAGTCACGAGACTCCCCTACAAAGGACGAGAGGATGGTGGAGGGGAGCCCACCAGTGGTTCAAGCAGCACCCAGGAAAAGGGGAGGAGGCTGGCGAGGGGCAGGCCTCTGGCGGGCCAAGATCGCTGAGGGAAGGTGCGGGGGAGCTTGCTGGTGGCTCAAGAGACCTCTAGAAAAAGGTAAGAGGGCGGCGGGGGGTGGGAGGGCGCCTCAGCTGGTGAAGAGGAACCCCGAAAACAAGGCAAGAGAATGTTGGTGGGGGGAGCGCTCTGGCGGTTCCAGAGGCTCCCCGAGATCCGCTCAGACGGCAGCGGGTAACGCGGCAGCTCAGCGTCAATCAAAGAAGAACAGGAAGGCGGTTGACCTGCAATTCCAGAGCGAGGAGGAAGACTGGCAACCCGAACGAGGAGCAGCAGAACTTGGCATGGCCTCTGAAATCCTCCTTTAATCTGGGCTCAGGTAAGCTGGAAGCAGGGGACATAGGCTGGGGTTTGGGAGGTGGGCAGGTGAGAAATGATCCGCATTTTTGATCTGCTGAGTGACTGAAGCGCCTGGGAGTTCATTTGGAGTCGTTGCCTTACTTGATTTTACACTGACTTTTGCATTATATTTTAATGACGTAGAATTTTCCGTTTTGACATCGAAACCTAAACTTCTTTGGAAATTCATCCTCTGTCCCTTCAGTCTCAGCTCGTGGCACTTCCACTGTCTCGTGGCCCGCGTTTCAATGTACATTAGATCGCTTCCTGGGCCTTGGATTTTAAGTAATGGTCCGTCACAAGTTTGTTTTTCTTGTCCTTAACAGGCAGCTTTGAGAGCTCTCTAAGGAAAAGTGATATCTTTTTACCTTGTTACTGCTCTTTCCATGTTACGAGCAGCCACCCTCTTTATGATCAGTCTCATGCTTTTCTTCCTTTCTTGCCCAGGTTCAGAATACCAGGAATTCCAAGCTTCAAGTTTCCCGTGGAACATTGCGGGAGACCTTGATAACGTGGCAATGAGGGAGGTGATGAAGAGAAACAATACCTGTTCCTTTCCCATTTCAAGACGTTATTTTTTACCTTCCTGGTAGCTGTGAGATGATTTGCAATCTTGCGCTAGCATCTGCCTGAAAGAGAACACGGACCCTTTGGGTGCCTCCTCAAGAAATACTTGCTCTATGGTTCTGGCGATGTCCAGGCTTCAAGGGTGGGGCATAGGGGAGTATAAATCTTAGGGGGCCTCCCGGGATGTCTGCAGGTTTGGGTGACCCGTGGCTGGGACGGGGACGCCGAGGTTGTCAATCTTGCCCTGAATCTCTCGCTCCCTCTCTTGCAGCACCCGAGACCGAATGGAGGAGCAAGTGTACGGGAAGTTCCTGCGCCACGACACAGATCACATTTATCGCTCTCGCCCTGAGAGACCCGGAGAACCAAACCGTTCCCATCGTGCCTTGAAGCAGCCTCTGCTCACGCGCTTCTCCCAGGGAGAAGGCAGAATGGCAGTAGCTCGCCACGTTATACCACAGGGTGCACACTCTGCAGCTTTCAAGCCCAGCTCTGCGTTAGCTCACCCCTGCAATTTTGCACCGCCCACGCAAATTTGAGTTGTCGCTGGTTGTTGCAGCGTTTGGCTTTGGTGAGGACAGCGTGTGTTTGTCAGCAGTTGGTGTAGGGTGGAATCTCGAGGAGAAAGTGATATTTCCATGCCAGAACTGGTTGGTGTTTGCATGGTATTGTGGTAGTTGTTCCCGCAGGTGATCAGTGCTGGAGTGTTATTGCAGGATGAGGGGATTTTGAAGGCTTGTCTGTGAGATGCACTAGAGGCAGCAGTTGCAAACGAAAGGCTGAGGTGTGGAGAGTTTGTCGGTGGGTTTTGGACAGTTGTCAGTTGAAGAGTTGGTTGTTTGCAGGTGAGGTGTAGAGCAGAGGGTGAAGCTGACTTTGCCTGGGCGGCGCAACTGGATGGGTGTGCAGAGCTGAGGAGAGCGGGCTTCTGCGGGTGACCCTAAAGCTGGAGAACCAGCCAGCGGCAGCTCCAGACAGTCCCGCTGCCGAGCTTGGCTGTGTAGGGCCAGTGCCCTGGGGCACAGGGAGTGTGACCCTCCGCAAGCACCAAACAGCAGGTGAGGACTGTGGGGATTTGTACTGAGCTATGATATCTCTAAGGCATGTGCGAGGGGCCGGGGCCAAGGCAAGGTGGGCTCGTTGTGGGGTGTGGGGAGGTGTCAGCCCCCGGACTCAGCCCCTGTCTGATTGTAGTGCCCTTGGGCTGGTGTAGCTCAGTCCTCTGTGTGTTTCTCTTCAGGTGGAGCAGCGTGCAAAGGAAAAGCAAGGAAGGAGAGGAAGGTGGTGAACCTATGAGGAAGAGTGTAGCGAATCTGGCGTGGACTCACGGTAAGGTGCCATGAGAGACATTTATTACAAACTCAGGTTTGCATTTATACTCGCTATGATGCTTGCTCAAGCATTTGCTCTTTAGCTAAGTTAGACATGACATGAGCGATGTAACTGCCATATACGCATTTTTTTCTATAGTAAGCTGTCCCTCTGTCCCTGATGTATCAGTCCTGTATCCTGTATCTTAGTAGTCATAATTTTTCCCCAAGTAGATGAATATTTGCAAGCAGCTTTATCTCCAGTCGTTACCTGTTCATATAATTCTCATTCATCTTTGTGCCATGTCTCCAACTGAAATGTACCAGTTGTAGGAAAGTCTAGCACATGATTAGCAATCCATTGTAATAACCTCACCAATCAGACCCCTGATACATCCTGATTTTGCGTTTGTAGCGCATGTTGAAGGACATCCAGGGTTTGTCTTTGCTTAAGGGATAACTTCCCTCCCATGGTTCCCAATCGCTCACCTTTCGTTGGTGGTGGGCGCGCACTGTCCTGGTTCCCGGTCCTGTTTCCTGGTTCGATTGGGCTTCGCTACCAGAGCGGCTACTGCCTTTATAGGCACGCTGAAAGTCCCTGTTCCAGGGCGCCATTTGTAGCGAATGCGGTACAGACTCTCTTTTAAGGTGCAATGAGAGATGTTTATTACAAATTCAGGCTTGCGTTTATACTCGCTGTGATGCTTGCTCAAGCATTTGTTGATTAGCTAAGTTAGTCATTACATAAGTGATGTGTTTTGTGTTCCCACCAAAGTCACTGCCATCAACACCTTTTTTGTCTATCACAAGCTGTCCCTCTGTCCTTGATGCATCAATCCTGTATCAACTCCTCTGTCCTTGATGTATCACATAGCATACAGTCCTTTGTTCTTGTATTTTTCCACTAATGCTTGTTCTCATGCTGTTGACTCTTGCAGTTTCTCATGTGCCCGGTCTTCCGTGTACTGACACAGAAGAGCGATCACGAAAGAGGATTGGAGCGCACCTGTGAGTCAAGCAGAGTCAAGAAAGAAGATGACAGTGGTGGACCTGTGAGTCAGGAGGGGACAAAAGAGGAGAAAGGTGATGGAGCTACGAGTCAAGAGTGAGGAGGAAGATGGGCAGCCTGAGCCAGCGAGAAGGAGAATGTATCTTTAAGCACAGGGAACGATCTGTGATTAGTGCGTCCCCCTCCCACCCCTAGAAACCGTGCTCGGGGGTAAAGTGATAAAATGGGAGCAGGGGCTGTTGGCTGTGTTTTGGGAGGTGGGGGTGGTGAGCAGGGGCTGGGCTCTTGGACTTGGGAGCAGTTAAGGGAGCAGGGTGGTCATCCCTTGGGAGGTGTCTGTCTGCCAGCAGGTAAAGGAGGGGGAAGAGGATCCTGCCGGGGTGAGGGCCTGGCCAGCTCTCCACTCCCAGGGCTCTTGATGCTGGTGTGGTGTGTTGCTGTAAGTGCCAGGGGTGACTGGCAAAGAAAGTCTTTGTGGGGTGCATGCTGGGAAACTGTGCTGCTACGGAGGGGCTGGGTTGGTGGGAAGGCCTGTGCGGGGGGCCGGGGCCAAGGCAAGGTGGCCTTGTGGTGGGGTGTGGGGATGGGTCAGCGACCAGACTCGCCCCCTCGTGTGACTGTACGGGCCTGGGGTGGGTATATTTTTGTTTTCTGTGCATCTCTGTTCGGGTGGAGCAGCTCGCAAAGGCGAAAGCAAGAAAGAAGAGGAAGGTGGTGAACCTACGAGGAAGAGCGATCAAGAAAGAGGATTGGAGTGCATCTGCAAGTCAACAGGGATCAAGAAAGAAGATGACGGTGGTAGAGCTGCGAGTCAGGAGGGATCAAGAAAGAAGAGGAGGAAGGTGATGGAGCTGCGAGTCAGGAGTGAGGAGGAAGAAAATGTCCCCCTTGGGACAGGGACCTCCCTGTAATCAGGACTGCGCCCTCCCACCCCTGGAAACTGCTCAGGGGCCCAGACATCCATGGGAAGGTTGTGTCCGACAACACGAGCCAGATCTTCAGCACTGGCTGCTGTTCAGCTGGGACCAGGGGCTGCTGGTGGGGTTTTGGGAGGCGGGGTGGGTGAGTAGACGCTGGGCTTTTGTACTCATGAGTGGTTGAGAGAGAGGGCTGGACACCTCTTGGGAGGTGTCTTGTCTGTCTGCCATCAGCTAAAGGAGGGGGAAGAGGATCCTGCCGGGGTGAGGGCCTGGCCAGCTCTCCACTCCCAGGGCTCTTGATGCTGATGTGGTGTGTTGCTATAAGTGCCAGGGGTGACTGGCAAAGAAAGTCTTTGTGGGGTGCATGCTGGGAAACTGTGCTGCTCCGGAGGGGCTGGGTTGGTGGGAAGGCCTGTGCGGGGGGCCGGGGCCAAGGCAAGGTGGGCTTGCTGTGGGATGTGGGGATGCGTCAGCGAGCGGACTCACCCCCTATGTGACTGTACGGGCTTGGGGTGGGTGTATTTCTGTCTTCAGGGCATTTCGGTTTGGGTGGAGCAGCTCACAAAGGCGAAAGCAAGAAAGGAAAGTAAGGTTGTGAACTTACGAGAAAGAGTGATCAAGAAAGAGGATTTGAGTTCATCCGGGAGTCGAGGGATCAAGAAAGAAGAGGAGGAAGGTGATGGACGTGCATATTGAAAATGAGAGGGAAGATGGGCAACCTGAAGCATGGAGCACGGGAATGTCTCCTAGAACAAAGGGACCTTTCTGTAATCAGAGATCCCCCCTCCTGCCTTACAAACTGAACAAAGAGGACTGCGAGAGGGAGCGCTCTGACAGGACAAGAGGTATCAGTAAATCTGGCAAGAGGACAGTGGGGGAAGCGCTCTGGCGGATCAACAAGTCTCAATATATGTGGCAAGAGGATGATGGGGGAGAGTTCACCAGTGGTTCAAAAGTCACCCAGAAAAAGGGGAAGAGGATGTCAAGGGGGGAGCGCTCTGGTCGATCACAAGACTCTCCTAAAAAACACACCAGGATGGTGGTGGGGGGGAATGTCCTATATGGGACAAGGGGTCCCGAGAAATCCAGCAAGAGGATGGTGGGGGGGAGCACTCCAGCAGACCAAGGATGTACTAAGGAAAGGCAAAAGGACGGCAGGAGGAGAGACCCAGTGGGTCAAGAGGTACCAAGAAATCCAGCAAGAGGACGACAGGGAGGAGCTCTTTAGCAGGCCAAAATCCCACTGAGGAAAGGCAAGAGGACAGCGGGGGAGAGCGCTCCAGTTCTTCAAGTGACTTCCCAGGCAGAAGGCAGGAGCATGGCGGGGCAGGACTGCGGCAGGTCAAGAATTCTCAGTCTGGCAATAGGATGGCGGGGAGGAGCGTTCCAGCGGGAGAAGAGTGCCCTGACTAGAGGCAAGACAAGGGTGAGGGAGAGCACTCGGACGTGTCAAGAAGACTCCCCCAAAAAGTGCAAGAGGAAGGCCGGTGGGGAGAGCAATCCAGCAGATCAGGAAGTCTCAATAAATGTGGTAAGAAGGTGGCAGGTGGGAGCTCCCCAGTGGTTCAAGAGGTCCCAAGATATCCAGCAAGAGAACTGTGAGGGAGAGCGCTCCAACAGGTCAAGCGGTGTCAAGAAATCCAGCAAGACAATGGTGGAAAACGCTCCGGTGAATCACAAGATTCCCCCCAAAAAAGGCAAGAGAATGGTGCAGGGGAGCACTCTGGTGGATCAAGAAGCACCCAGGAAAAGGGGAAGAAGATGGTGGGGGGGAGCACTCTGGTTGGTCACAAGACTCCCCCAGAAAACACAAGAGGGTGGCAGGGGGAACGCCCTAATGGGTCAAGAGGACCCAAGAAATCCAACAAGAGGACGGCGAGGGGGAGCGCTCCAGCAGATCAGGAAGTCTCGATAAATGCGGTAAGAGGATCGCGGGTGGGAGCCCCCTCAGTGGTCCAAGAGATCCCAAGAAATCCAGCAAGAGGACGGCGAGGGGTAGCGCTCTGGCAGATCAGGACGTCTCAATAAATGCGGTAAAAGGATGGTGGGTGGGAGCCCCTCAGTGGTTCACAAGGTTCCAGGAAATCCAGCAAGAGGACGGCGTGGGGGAGCGCTGTGGCAGATGAAGAACCCTCAGTACATCTGGCAAGAGGACGGTGAGGGGGTGCTCTGATGGGTCAAGGTTGCTCTGAAAAAAGCCCAAGAGGGTGGTAAGGAGAAGCTCACCGGTGATTCACGAATCACCCAGAAAAAAGGGAAGAGGACAGTGCGGGGGAGCTCTTCAGTTGTTGAAGAGAATCCCCAGAAAAAGGCAGGAGGATGATGAGGGGGAACACTCTGGCGGGTCAAGAAGTCTCAATAAGTCCGGCAAGAAGACGGTGGGGAGGAGAGCTCGTGTGGGTCAAGAGGTCCCAAGAAACCCAGCAAGAGGACAGCAGGGGCGAGCGCTCCGGCAGATCAGGAAATCTCGATAAATGCAGTTAGAGGATGGTGGGTGTGAGCCCCTCAGTTGTTTAAGACGTCCCAAGAAATCCAGCAAGAGAACTGCGAGGGGGAGCGCTCCGGCAGGTCAAGCGATGTCAAGAAATCCAGCAAGACAATGGTGGAGAACTCTCCGGCGAGTCACAAGACTCTCCCAAAAAAGGCAAAAGAATGGTGCAGGGGAGCACTCTGGTGGATCAAGAAGCACCCAGGAAAAGGGGAAGAGGATGGTGGGGGGAAACGGCCTGGTTGGTCACAAGACTCCCCCAAAAACCACAAGAGGGTGGCAGGGGGAACGCCCTAATGGGTCAAGAAGTCCCAAGAAATCCAGCAGGAGGACGACAGGGAGGAGCTCTTTAGCAGGCCAAAATCCCACTGAGGAAAAGGCAAGAGGACAGCGGGGGAGAGGGCTCCAGTTCTTCAAGTGACTTCCCAGGCAGAAGGCAGGAGCATGGTGGGGCAGGACTGCGGCAGGTCAAGAATTCTCAGTCTGGCAATAGGATGGCGGGGAGGAGCGTTCCAGCGGGAGAAGAGCGCCCTGACTAGAGGCAAGACAAGGGTGAGGGAGAGCGCTCGGATGTGTGAAGAAGACTCCCCCAAAAAAGTGCAAGAGGAAGGCCAGGGGGAGAGCAATCCAGCAGATCAGGAAGTCTCAATAAATGCGGTAAGAGGATGGCGGGTGGGAGCCCCCCCAGTGGTCCAAGAGATCCCAAGAAATCCAGCAAGAGGACGGCAAGGGGGAGCGCTCCAGCAGATCAGGAAATGTCGATAAATGCGGTTAGAGGATGGTGGGTGGGAGCCCCACAGTTGTTTAAGGCATCCCAAGAAATCCAGCAAAAGGACGGCGAGGGGGAACGCTCTGGCAGATCAGGACGTCTCAATAAATGCGGTAAGAGGATGGCGGGTGGGAGCCCCCCAGTGGTTCAAAATGTCCCAAGATATCCAGGAAGAGAACTGTGAGGGCGAGCGCTCCGGCAGGTCAAGCGATGTCAACAAATCCAGCAAGACAATGGTGGAGAACGCTCCGGTGAGTCACAAGACTCCACCAAAAAAGGCAAGAGAATGGTTAGAGGATGGTAACAGGCAGCTTTGAGAGCACTCTGGTGGATCAAGAAGCACCCAGGAAAAGGGGAAGAGGATGGTGGAGGGAAACGGCCTGGTTGATCACAAGACTCCCCCAAAAACCACAAGAGGGTGGCAGGGGGAACGCCCTAAGGGGTCAAGAGGTTCCAAGAAATCCAGCAGGAGGACGGCGAGGGGGAGCGCTCCAGCAGGCTGAGATTGTACTAAAGAAAGGCAAAAGGACAGCAGGAGGAGAAACCCAGTGGGTCAAGAGGTCCCAAGAAATCCAGTAAGAGGACAACAGGGAGGAGTGCTCTGGCAGGCCAAAATCTCAGTGAAGAAAGGCAAGAGGACAGCAGGGGGGAGTGCTCCAGTTCTTCAAGTAACTTCCCAGGTAGAAGGCAGAAGGACGGTGGGGTAGCGCTGGGACAGGTCGAGAATTCTCAATCTGGCAATAGGACAGCAGGGAGGAGCATCCAGCGGGACAGGAGCGCCCTGAAAATAGGCAAGACAAGGGTGAGTGAGAGCACTCCGAGATGTCAAGAAGTGTCAAAAAATCTGGTAAAGGATGGCAGGGGGGAGTGCTGTGGATATTCAAGAGACTCCCCAGTAAAAGGCAAGAGGACGGCGCGGGGAAGTGCTCCAGCACGTCAAGATCGCACTGAAGAAAGGCAAGGTCACAGTGGGGGGGAGCATTCCCGTTGTTCCAATGGTTCAAAAGGTCCCAAGAAATCCAACAAGAGAACTGCGAGGGGGAGCGCTCTGGCAAGTCAAGCGGTGTCAATAACCCCAGCAAGGCAACGGCGGAGAGCGCTCTGGTGAGTCACGAGACTCCCCTACAAAGGACGAGAGGATGGTGGAGGGGAGCCCACCAGTGGTTCAAGCAGCACCCAGGAAAAGGGGAGGAGGCTGACGAGGGGCAGGCCTCTGGCGGGCCAAGATCGCTGAGGGAAGGTGCGGGGGAGCTTGCTGGTGGCTCAAGAGACCTCTAGAAAAAGGTAAGAGGGCGGCGGGGGGTGGGAGGGCGCCTCAGCTGGTGAAGAGGAACCCCGAAAACAAGGCAAGAGAATGTTGGTGGGGGGAGCGCTCTGGCGGTTCCAGAGGCTCCCCGAGATCCGCTCAGACGGCAGCGGGTAACGCGGCAGCTCAGCGTCAATCAAAGAAGAACAGGAAGGCAGTTGACCTGCAATTCCAGAGCGAGGAGGAAGACTGGCAACCCGAACGAGGAGCAGCAGAACTTGGCATGGCCTCTGAAATCCTCCTTTAATCTGGGCTCAGGTAAGCTGGAAGCAGGGGACATAGGCTGGGGTTTGGGAGGTGGGCAGGTGAGAAATGATCCGCATTTTTGATCTGCTGAGTGACTGAAGCGCCTGGGAGTTCATTTGGAGTCGTTGCCTTACTTGATTTTACACTGACTTTTGCATTATATTTTAATGACGTAGAATTTTCCGTTTTGACATCGAAACCTAAACTTCTTTGGAAATTCATCCTCTGTCCCTTCAGTCTCAGCTCGTGGCACTTCCACTGTCTCGTGGCCCGCGTTTCAATGTGCATTAGATCGCTTCCTGGGCCTTGGATTTTAAGTAATGGTCCGTCACAAGTTTGTTTTTCTTGTCCTTAACAGGCAGCTTTGAGAGCTCTCTAAGGAAAAGTGATATCTTTTTACCTTGTTACTGCTCTTTCCATGTTACGAGCAGCCACCCTCTTTATGATCAGTCTCATGCTTTTCTTCCTTTCTTGCCCAGGTTCAGAATACCAGGAATTCCAAGCTTCAAGTTTCCTGTGGAACATTGCGGGAGACCTTGATAACGTGGCAATGAGGGAGGTGATGAAGAGAAACAATACCTGTTCCTTTCCCATTTCAAGACGTTATTTTTTACCTTCCTGGTAGCTGTGAGATGATTTGCAATCTTGCGCTAGCATCTGCCTGAAAGAGAACACGGACCCTTTGGGTGCCTCCTCAAGAAATACTTGCTCTATGGTTCTGGCGATGTCCAGGCTTCAAGGGTGGGGCATAGGGGAGTGTAAATCTTAGGGGGCCTCCCGGGATGTCTGCAGGTTTGGGTGACCCGTGGCTGGGACGGGGACGCCGAGGTTGTCAATCTTGCCCTGAATCTCTCGCTCCCTCTCTTGCAGCACCCGAGACCGAATGGAGGAGCAAGTGTACGGGAAGTTCCTGCGCCACGACACAGATCACATTTATCGCTCTCGCCCTGAGAGGCCCGGAGAACCAAACCGTTCCCATCGTGCCTTGAAGCAGCCTCTGCTCACGCGCTTCTCCCAGGGAGAAGGCAGAATGGCAGTAGCTCGCCACGTTATACCACAGGGTGCACACTCTGCAGCTTTCAAGCCCAGCTCTGCGTTAGCTCACCCCTGCAATTTTGCACCGCCCACGCAAATTTGAGTTGTCGCTGGTTGTTGCAGCGTTTGGCTTTGGTGAGGACAGCGTGTGTTTGTCAGCAGTTGGTGTAGGGTGGAATCTTGAGGAGAAAGTGATATTTCCGTGCCAGAACTGGTTGGTGTTTGCATGGTATTGTGGTAGTTGTTCCCACAGGTGATCAGTGCTGGAGTGTTGTTGCAGGATGAGGGGATTTTGAAGGCTTGTCTGTGAGATGCACTAGAGGCAGCAGTTGCAAACGAAAGGCTGAGGTGTGGAGAGTTTGTCGGTGGGTTTTGGACAGTTGTCAGTTGAAGAGTTGGTTGTTTGCAGGTGAGGTGTAGAGCAGAGGGTGAAGCTGACTTTGCCTGGGCGGCGCAACTGGATGGGTGTGCAGAGCTGAGGAGAGCGGGCTTCTGCGGGTGACCCTAAAGCTGGAGAACCAGCCAGCGGCAGCTCCAGACAGTCCCGCTGCCGAGCTTGGCCGTGTAGGGCCAGTGCCCTGGGGCACAGGGAGTGTGACCCTCCGCAAGCACCAAACAGCAGGTGAGGACTGTGGGGATTTGTACTGAGCTATGATATCTCTAAGGCATGTGCGAGGGGCCGGGGCCAAGGCAAGGTGGGCTCGTTGTGGGGTGTGGGGAGGTGTCAGCCCCCGGACTCAGCCCCTGTCTGATTGTAGTGCCCTTGGGCTGGTGTAGCTCAGTCCTCTGTGTGTTTCTCTTCAGGTGGAGCAGCGTGCAAAGGAAAAGCAAGGAAGGAGAGGAAGGTGGTGAACCTATGAGGAAGAGTGTAGCGAATCTGGCGTGGACTCACGGTAAGGTGCCATGAGAGACATTTATTACAAACTCAGGTTTGCATTTATACTCGCTATGATGCTTGCTCAAGCATTTGCTCTTTAGCTAAGTTAGACATGACATGAGCGATGTAACTGCCATATACGCATTTTTTTCTATAGTAAGCTGTCCCTCTGTCCCTGATGTATCAGTCCTGTATCCTGTATCTTAGTAGTCATAATTTTTCCCCAAGTAGATGAATATTTGCAAGCAGCTTTATCTCCAGTCGTTACCTGTTCATATAATTCTCATTCATCTTTGTGCCATGTCTCCAACTGAAATGTACCAGTTGTAGGAAAGTCTAGCACATGATTAGCAATCCATTGTAATAAACTCACCAATCAGACCCCTGATACATCCTGATTTTGCGTTTGTAGCGCATGTTGAAGGACATCCAGGGTTTGTCTTTGCTTAAGGGATAACTTCCCTCCCATGGTTCCCAATCGCTCACCTTTCGTTGGTGGTGGGCGCGCACTGTCCTGGTTCCCGGTCCTGTTTCCTGGTTCGATTGGGCTTCACTACCAGAGCGGCTACTGCCTTTATAGGCACGCTGAAAGTCCCTGTTCCAGGACGCCATGTGTAGCGAATGCGGTACGGACTCTCTTTTAAGGTGCAATGAGAGATGTTTATTACAAATTCAGGCTTGCGTTTATACTCGCTATGATGCTTGCTCAAGCATTTGTTGATTAGCTAAGTTAGTCATTACATAAGTGATGTGTTTTGTGTTCCCACCAAAGTCACTGCCATAAACACCTTTTTTGTCTATCACAAGCTGTCCCTCTGTCCTTGATGCATCAATCCTGTATCAACTCCTCTGTCCTTGATGTATCACATAGCATACAGTCCTTTGTTCTTGTATTTTTCCACTAATGCTTGTTCTCATGCTGTTGACTCTTGCAGTTTCTCATGTGCCCGGTCTTCCGTGTACTGACACAGAAGAGCGATCACGAAAGAGGATTGGAGCGCACCTGTGAGTCAAGCAGAGTCAAGAAAGAAGATGACAGTGGTGGACCTGTGAGTCAGGAGGGGACAAAAGAGGAGAAAGGTGATGGAGCTACGAGTCAAGAGTGAGGAGGAAGATGGGCAGCCTGAGCCAGCGAGAAGGAGAATGTATCCTTAAGCACAGGGAACGATGTGTGATTAGTGCGTCCCCCTCCCACCCCTAGAAACCGTGCTCGGGGGTAAAGTGGTAAAATGGGAGCAGGGGCTGTTGGCTGTGTTTTGGGAGGTGGGGGTGGTGAGCAGGGGCTGGGCTCTTGGACTTGGGAGCAGTTAAGGGAGCAGGGTGGTCATCCCTTGGGAGGTGTCTGTCTGCCAGCAGGTAAAGGAGGGGGAAGAGGATCCTGCCGGGGTGAGGGCCTGGCCAGCTCTCCACTCCCAGGGCTCTTGATGCTGGTGTGGTGTGTTGCTGTAAGTGCCAGGGGTGACTGGCAAAGAAAGTCTTTGTGGGGTGCATGCTGGGAAACTGTGCTGCTACGGAGGGGCTGGGTTGGTGGGAAGGCCTGTGCGGGGGGCCGGGGCCAAGGCAAGGTGGCCTTGTGGTGGGGTGTGGGGATGCGTCAGCGACCGGACTCGCCCCCTCGTGTGACTGTACGGGCCTGGGGTGGGTATATTTTTGTTTTCTGTGCATCTCTGTTCGGGTGGAGCAGCTCGCAAAGGCGAAAGCAAGAAAGAAGAGGAAGGTGGTGAACCTACGAGGAAGAGCGATCAAGAAAGAGGATTGGAGTGCATCTGCAAGTCAACAGGGATCAAGAAAGAAGATGACGGTGGTAGAGCTGCGAGTCAGGAGGGATCAAGAAAGAAGAGGAGGAAGGTGATGGAGCTGCGAGTCAGGAGTGAGGAGGAAGAAAATGTCCCCCTTGGGACAGGGACCTCCCTGTAATCAGGACTGCGCCCTCCCACCCCTGGAAACTGCTCAGGGGCCCAGACATCCATGGGAAGGTTGTGTCCGACAACACGAGCCAGATCTTCAGCACTGGCTGCTGTTCAGCTGGGACCAGGGGCTGCTGGTGGGGTTTTGGGAGGCGGGGTGGGTGAGTAGAGGCTGGGCTTTTGTACTCATGAGTGGTTGAGAGAGAGGGCTGGACACCTCTTGGGAGGTGTCTTGTCTGTCTGCCATCAGCTAAAGGAGGGGGAAGAGGATCCTGCCGGGGTGAGGGCCTGGCCAGCTCTCCACTCCCAGGGCTCTTGATGCTGATGTGGTGTGTTGCTGTAAGTGCCAGGGGTGACTGGCAAAGAAAGTCTTTGTGGGGTGCATGCTGGGAAACTGTGCTGCTACGGAGGGGCTGGGTTGGTGGGAAGGCCTGTGCGGGGGGCCGGGACCAAGGCAAGGTGGGCTTGCTGTGGGATGTGGGGATGCGTCAGCGACCGGACTCACCCCCTATGTGACTGTACGGGCTTGGGGTGGGTGTATTTCTGTCTTCAGGGCATTTCGGTTTGGGTGGAGCAGCTCACAAAGGCGAAAGCAAGAAAGGAAAGTAAGGTTGTGAACTTACGAGAAAGAGTGATCAAGAAAGAGGATGTGAGTTCATCCGGGAATCGAGGGATCAAGAAAGAAGAGGAGGAAGGTGATGGACTTGCATATTGAAAATGAGAGGGAAGATGGGCAACCTGAAGCATGGAGCACGGGAATGTCTCCTAGAACAAAGGGACCTTTCTGTAATCAGAGATCCCCCCTCCTACCTTACAAACTGAACAAAGAGGACTGCGAAAGGGAGCGCTCTGACAGGACAAGAGGTATCAGTAAATCTGGCAAGAGGACAGGGGGGGAAGCGCTCTGGCGGATCAACAAGTCTCAATATATGTGGCAAGAGGATGATGGGGGAGAGTTCACCAGTGGTTCAAAAGTCACCCAGAAAAAGGGGAAGAGGATGTCAAGGGGGGAGCGCTCTGGTCGATCACAAGACTCTCCTAAAAAACACAACAGGATGGTGGTGGGGGGGAATGTCCTATATGGGACAAGGGGTCCCGAGAAATCCAGCAAGAGGATGGTGGGGGGGAGCACTCCAGCAGAACAAGAATGTACTAAGGAAAGGCAAAAGGACGGCAGGAGGAGAGACCCAGTGGGTCAAGAGGTACCGAGAAATCCAGCAAGAGGACGACAGGGAGGAGCTCTTTAGCAGGCCAAAATCCCACTGAGGAAAGGCAAGAGGACAGCGGGGGAGAGCGCTCCAGTTCTTCAAGTGACTTCCCAGGCAGAAGGCAGGAGCATGGCGGGGCAGGACTGCGGCAGGTCAAGAATTCTCAGTCTGGCAATAGGATGGCGGGGAGGAGCGTTCCAGCGGGAGAAGAGCGCCCTGACTAGAGGCAAGACGAGGGTGAGGGAGAGCACTCGGACGTGTCAAGAAGACTCCCCCAAAAAGTGCAAGAGGAAGGCCGGTGGGGAGAGCAATCCAGCAGATCAGGAAGTCTCAATAAATGTGGTAAGAAGGTGGCGGGTGGGAGCTCCCCAGTGGTTCAAGAGGTCCCAAGATATCCAGCAAGAGAACTGTGAGGGAGAGCGCTCCAACAGGTCAAGCGGTGTCAAGAAATCCAGCAAGACAATGGTGGAAAACGCTCCGGTGAATCACAAGATTCCCCCCAAAAAAGGCAAGAGAATGGTGCAGGGGAGCACTCTGGTGGATCAAGAAGCACCCAGGAAAAGGGGAAGAAGATGGTGGGGGGGAGCACTCTGGTTGGTCACAAGACTCCCCCAGAAAACACAAGAGGGTGGCAGGGGAACGCCCTAATGGGTCAAGAGGACCCAAGAAATCCAACAAGAGGACGGCGAGGGGGAGCGCTCCAGCAGATCAGGAAGTCTCGATAAATGCGGTAAGAGGATCGCGGGTGGGAGCCCCCTCAGTGGTCCAAGAGATCCCAAGAAATCCAGCAAGAGGACGGCAAGGGGGAGCGCTCTGGCAGATCAGGACGTCTCAATAAATGCGGTAAAAGGATGGTGGGTGGGAGCCCCTCAGTGGTTCACAAGGTTCCAGGAAATCCAGCAAGAGGACGGCGTGGGGGAGCGCTGTGGCAGATGAAGAACCCTCAGTACATCTGGCAAGAGGACGGTGAGGGGGTGCTCTGATGGGTCAAGGTTGCTCTGAAAAAAGCCCAAGAGGGTGGTAAGGAGAAGCTCACCGGTGATTCACGAATCACCCAGAAAAAAGGGAAGAGGACAGTGCGGGGGAGCTCTTCAGTTGTTGAAGAGAATCCCCAGAAAAAGGCAGGAGGATGATGAGGGGGAACACTCTGGCGGGTCAAGAAGTCTCAATAAGTCCGGCAAGAAGACGGTGGGGAGGAGAGCTCGTGTGGGTCAAGAGGTCCCAAGAAACCCAGCAAGAGGACAGCAGGGGCGAGCGCTCCGGCAGATCAGGAAATCTCGATAAATGCAGTTAGAGGATGGTGGGTGTGAGCCCCTCAGTTGTTTAAGACGTCCCAAGAAATCCAGCAAGAGAACTGCGAGGGGGAGCGCTCCGGCAGGTCAAGCGATGTCAAGAAATCCAGCAAGACAATGGTGGAGAACTCTCCGGCGAGTCACAAGACTCTCCCAAAAAAGGCAAAAGAATGGTGCAGGGGAGCACTCTGGTGGATCAAGAAGCACCCAGGAAAAGGGGAAGAGGATGGTGGGGGGAAACGGCCTGGTTGGTCACAAGACTCCCCCAAAAACCACAAGAGGGTGGCAGGGGGAACGCCCTAATGGGTCAAGAAGTCCCAAGAAATCCAGCAGGAGGACGACAGGGAGGAGCTCTTTAGCAGGCCAAAATCCCACTGAGGAAAGGCAAGAGGACAGTGGGGGAGAGCGCTCCAGTTCTTCAAGTGACTTCCCAGGCAGAAGCCAGGAGCATGGCGGGGCAGGACTGCGGCAGATCAAGAATTCTCAGTCTGGCAATAGGATGGCGGGGAGGAGCGTTCCAGCGGGAGAAGAGCGCCCTGACTAGAGGCAAGACAAGGGTGAGGGAGAGCGCTCGGATGTGTGAAGAAGACTCCCCCAAAAAAGTGCAAGAGGAAGGCCAGGGGGAGAGCAATCCAGCAGATCAGGAAGTCTCAATAAATGCGGTAAGAGGATGGCGGGTGGGAGCCCCCCCAGTGGTCCAAGAGATCCCAAGAAATCCAGCAAGAGGACGGCAAGGGGGAGCGCTCCAGCAGATCAGGAAATGTCGATAAATGCGGTTAGAGGATGGTGGGTGGGAGCCCCACAGTTGTTTAAGGCATCCCAAGAAATCCAGCAAAAGGACGGCGAGGGGGAACGCTCTGGCAGATCAGGACGTCTCAATAAATGCGGTAAGAGGATGGCGGGTGGGAGCCCCCCAGTGGTTCAAAATGTCCCAAGATATCCAGGAAGAGAACTGTGAGGGCGAGCGCTCCGGCAGGTCAAGCGATGTCAACAAATCCAGCAAGACAATGGTGGAGAACGCTCCGGTGAGTCACAAGACTCCACCAAAAAAGGCAAGAGAATGGTTAGAGGATGGTAACAGGCAGCTTTGAGAGCACTCTGGTGGATCAAGAAGCACCCAGGAAAAGGGGAAGAGGATGGTGGGGGGAAACGGCCTGGTTGATCACAAGACTCCCCCAAAAACCACAAGAGGGTGGCAGGGGGAACGCCCTAAGGGGTCAAGAGGTTCCAAGAAATCCAGCAGGAGGACGGCGAGGGGGAGCGCTCCAGCAGGCTGAGATTGTACTAAAGAAAGGCAAAAGGACAGCAGGAGGAGAAACCCAGTGGGTCAAGAGGTCCCAAGAAATCCAGTAAGAGGACAACAGGGAGGAGTGCTCTGGCAGGCCAAAATCTCAGTGAAGAAAGGCAAGAGGACAGCAGGGGGGAGTGCTCCAGTTCTTCAAGTGACTTCCCAGGTAGAAGGCAGAAGGACGGTGGGGTAGCGCTGGGACAGGTCGAGAATTCTCAATCTGGCAATAGGACAGCAGGGAGGAGCATCCAGCGGGACAGGAGCGCCCTGAAAATAGGCAAGACAAGGGTGAGTGAGAGCACTCCGAGATGTCAAGAAGTGTCAAAAAATCTGGTAAAGGATGGCAGGGGGGAGTGCTGTGGATATTCAAGAGACTCCCCAGTAAAAGGCAAGAGGACGGCGCGGGGAAGTGCTCCAGCACGTCAAGATGGCACTGAAGAAAGGCAAGGTCACAGTGGGGGGGAGCATTCCCGTTGTTCCAATGGTTCAAAAGGTCCCAAGAAATCCAACAAGAGAACTGCGAGGGGGAGCGCTCTGGCAAGTCAAGCGGTGTCAATAACCCCAGCAAGGCAACGGCGGAGAGCGCTCTGGTGAGTCACGAGACTCCCCTACAAAGGACGAGAGGATGGTGGAGGGGAGCCCACCAGTGGTTCAAGCAGCACCCAGGAAAAGGGGAGGAGGCTGACGAGGGGCAGGCCTCTGGCGGGCCAAGATCGCTGAGGGAAGGTGCGGGGGAGCTTGCTGGTGGCTCAAGAGACCTCTAGAAAAAGGTAAGAGGGCGGCGGGGGGTGGGAGGGCGCCTCAGCTGGTGAAGAGGAACCCCGAAAACAAGGCAAGAGAATGTTGGTGGGGGGAGCGCTCTGGCGGTTCCAGAGGCTCCCCGAGATCCGCTCAGACGGCAGCGGGTAACGCGGCAGCTCAGCGTCAATCAAAGAAGAACAGGAAGGCGGTTGACCTGCAATTCCAGAGCGAGGAGGAAGACTGGCAACCCGAACGAGGAGCAGCAGAACTTGGCATGGCCTCTGAAATCCTCCTTTAATCTGGGCTCAGGTAAGCTGGAAGCAGGGGACATAGGCTGGGGTTTGGGAGGTGGGCAGGTGAGAAATGATCCGCATTTTTGATCTCCTGAGTGACTGAAGCGCCTGGGAGTTCATTTGGAGTCGTTGCCTTACTTGATTTTACACTGACTTTTGCATTATATTTTAATGACGTAGAATTTTCCGTTTTGACATCGAAACCTAAACTTCTTTGGAAATTCATCCTCTGTCCCTTCAGTCTCAGCTCGTGGCACTTCCACTGTCTCGTGGCCCGCGTTTCAATGTGCATTAGATCGCTTCCTGGGCCTTGGATTTTAAGTAATGGTCCGTCACAAGTTTGTTTTTCTTGTCCTTAACAGGCAGCTTTGAGAGCTCTCTAAGGAAAAGTGATATCTTTTTACCTTGTTACTGCTCTTTCCATGTTACGAGCAGCCACCCTCTTTATGATCAGTCTCATGCTTTTCTTCCTTTCTTGCCCAGGTTCAGAATACCAGGAATTCCAAGCTTCAAGTTTCCTGTGGAACATTGCGGGAGACCTTGATAACGTGGCAATGAGGGAGGTGATGAAGAGAAACAATACCTGTTCCTTTCCCATTTCAAGACGTTATTTTTTACCTTCCTGGTAGCTGTGAGATGATTTGCAATCTTGCGCTAGCATCTGCCTGAAAGAGAACACGGACCCTTTGGGTGCCTCCTCAAGAAATACTTGCTCTATGGTTCTGGCGATGTCCAGGCTTCAAGGGTGGGGCATAGGGGAGTGTAAATCTTAGGGGGCCTCCCGGGATGTCTGCAGGTTTGGGTGACCCGTGGCTGGGACGGGGACGCCGAGGTTGTCAATCTTGCCCTGAATCTCTCGCTCCCTCTCTTGCAGCACCCGAGACCGAATGGAGGAGCAAGTGTACGGGAAGTTCCTGCGCCACGACACAGATCACATTTATCGCTCTCGCCCTGAGAGGCCCGGAGAACCAAACCGTTCCCATCGTGCCTTGAAGCAGCCTCTGCTCACGCGCTTCTCCCAGGGAGAAGGCAGAATGGCAGTAGCTCGCCACGTTATACCACAGGGTGCACACTCTGCAGCTTTCAAGCCCAGCTCTGCGTTAGCTCACCCCTGCAATTTTGCACCGCCCACGCAAATTTGAGTTGTCGCTGGTTGTTGCAGCGTTTGGCTTTGGTGAGGACAGCGTGTGTTTGTCAGCAGTTGGTGTAGGGTGGAATCTTGAGGAGAAAGTGATATTTCCGTGCCAGAACTGGTTGGTGTTTGCATGGTATTGTGGTAGTTGTTCCCACAGGTGATCAGTGCTGGAGTGTTATTGCAGGATGAGGGGATTTTGAAGGCTTGTCTGTGAGATGCACTAGAGGCAGCAGTTGCAAACGAAAGGCTGAGGTGTGGAGAGTTTGTCGGTGGGTTTTGGACAGTTGTCAGTTGAAGAGTTGGTTGTTTGCAGGTGAGGTGTAGAGCAGAGGGTGAAGCTGACTTTGCCTGGGCGGCGCAACTGGATGGGTGTGCAGAGCTGAGGAGAGCGGGCTTCTGCGGGTGACCCTAAAGCTGGAGAACCAGCCAGCGGCAGCTCCAGACAGTCCCGCTGCCGAGCTTGGCCGTGTAGGGCCAGTGCCCTGGGGCACAGGGAGTGTGACCCTCCGCAAGCACCAAACAGCAGGTGAGGACTGTGGGGATTTGTACTGAGCTATGATATCTCTAAGGCATGTGCGAGGGGCCGGGGCCAAGGCAAGGTGGGCTCGTTGTGGGGTGTGGGGAGGTGTCAGCCCCCGGACTCAGCCCCTGTCTGATTGTAGTGCCCTTGGGCTGGTGTAGCTCAGTCCTCTGTGTGTTTCTCTTCAGGTGGAGCAGCGTGCAAAGGAAAAGCAAGGAAGGAGAGGAAGGTGGTGAACCTATGAGGAAGAGTGTAGCGAATCTGGCGTGGACTCACGGTAAGGTGCCATGAGAGACATTTATTACAAACTCAGGTTTGCATTTATACTCGCTATGATGCTTGCTCAAGCATTTGCTCTTTAGCTAAGTTAGACATTACATGAGCGATGTAACTGCCATATACGCATTTTTTTCTATAGTAAGCTGTCCCTCTGTCCCTGATGTATCAGTCCTGTATCCTGTATCTTAGTAGTCATAATTTTTCCCCAAGTAGATGAATATTTGCAAGCAGCTTTATCTCCAGTCGTTACCTGTTCATATAATTCTCATTCATCTTTGTGCCATGTCTCCAACTGAAATGTACCAGTTGTAGGAAAGTCTAGCACATGATTAGCAATCCATTGTAATAAACTCACCAATCAGACCCCTGATACATCCTGATTTTGCGTTTGTAGCGCATGTTGAAGGACATCCAGGGTTTGTCTTTGCTTAAGGGATAACTTCCCTCCCATGGTTCCCAATCGCTCACCTTTCGTTGGTGGTGGGCGCGCACTGTCCTGGTTCCCGGTCCTGTTTCCTGGTTCGATTGGGCTTCGCTACCAGAGCGGCTACTGCCTTTATAGGCACGCTGAAAGTCCCTGTTCCAGGACGCCATGTGTAGCGAATGCGGTACGGACTCTCTTTTAAGGTGCAATGAGAGATGTTTATTACAAATTCAGGCTTGCGTTTATACTCGCTATGATGCTTGCTCAAGCATTTGTTGATTAGCTAAGTTAGTCATTACATAAGTGATGTGTTTTGTGTTCCCACCAAAGTCACTGCCATAAACACCTTTTTTGTCTATCACAAGCTGTCCCTCTGTCCTTGATGCATCAATCCTGTATCAACTCCTCTGTCCTTGATGTATCACATAGCATACAGTCCTTTGTTCTTGTATTTTTCCACTAATGCTTGTTCTCATGCTGTTGACTCTTGCAGTTTCTCATGTGCCCGGTCTTCCGTGTACTGACACAGAAGAGCGATCACGAAAGAGGATTGGAGCGCACCTGTGAGTCAAGCAGAGTCAAGAAAGAAGATGACAGTGGTGGACCTGTGAGTCAGGAGGGGACAAAAGAGGAGAAAGGTGATGGAGCTACGAGTCAAGAGTGAGGAGGAAGATGGGCAGGCTGAGCCAGCGAGAAGGAGAATGTATCCTTAAGCACAGGGAACGATCTGTGATTAGTGCGTCCCCCTCCCACCCCTAGAAACCGTGCTCGGGGGTAAAGTGGTAAAATGGGAGCAGGGGCTGTTGGCTGTGTTTTGGGAGGTGGGGGTGGTGAGCAGGGGCTGGGCTCTTGGACTTGGGAGCAGTTAAGGGAGCAGGGTGGTCATCCCTTGGGAGGTGTCTGTCTGCCAGCAGGTAAAGGAGGGGGAAGAGGATCCTGCCGGGGTGAGGGCCTGGCCAGCTCTCCACTCCCAGGGCTCTTGATGCTGGTGTGGTGTGTTGCTGTAAGTGCCAGGGGTGACTGGCAAAGAAAGTCTTTGTGGGGTGCATGCTGGGAAACTGTGCTGCTACGGAGGGGCTGGGTTGGTGGGAAGGCCTGTGCGGGGGGCCGGGGCCAAGGCAAGGTGGCCTTGTGGTGGGGTGTGGGGATGCGTCAGCGACCGGACTCGCCCCCTCGTGTGACTGTACGGGCCTGGGGTGGGTATATTTTTGTTTTCTGTGCATCTCTGTTCGGGTGGAGCAGCTCGCAAAGGCGAAAGCAAGAAAGAAGAGGAAGGTGGTGAACCTACGAGGAAGAGCGATCAAGAAAGAGGATTGGAGTGCATCTGCAAGTCAACAGGGATCAAGAAAGAAGATGACGGTGGTAGAGCTGCGAGTCAGGAGGGATCAAGAAAGAAGAGGAGGAAGGTGATGGAGCTGCGAGTCAGGAGTGAGGAGGAAGAAAATGTCCCCCTTGGGACAGGGACCTCCCTGTAATCAGGACTGCGCCCTCCCACCCCTGGAAACTGCTCAGGGGCCCAGACATCCATGGGAAGGTTGTGTCCGACAACACGAGCCAGATCTTCAGCACTGGCTGCTGTTCAGCTGGGACCAGGGGCTGCTGGTGGGGTTTTGGGAGGCGGGGTGGGTGAGTAGAGGCTGGGCTTTTGTACTCATGAGTGGTTGAGAGAGAGGGCTGGACACCTCTTGGGAGGTGTCTTGTCTGTCTGCCATCAGCTAAAGGAGGGGGAAGAGGATCCTGCCGGGGTGAGGGCCTGGCCAGCTCTCCACTCCCAGGGCTCTTGATGCTGATGTGGTGTGTTGCTATAAGTGCCAGGGGTGACTGGCAAAGAAAGTCTTTGTGGGGTGCATGCTGGGAAACTGTGCTGCTCCGGAGGGGCTGGGTTGGTGGGAAGGCCTGTGCGGGGGGCCGGGGCCAAGGCAAGGTGGGCTTGCTGTGGGATGTGGGGATGCGTCAGCGAGCGGACTCACCCCCTATGTGACTGTACGGGCTTGGGGTGGGTGTATTTCTGTCTTCAGGGCATTTCGGTTTGGGTGGAGCAGCTCACAAAGGCGAAAGCAAGAAAGGAAAGTAAGGTTGTGAACTTACGAGAAAGAGTGATCAAGAAAGAGGATTTGAGTTCATCCGGGAGTCGAGGGATCAAGAAAGAAGAGGAGGAAGGTGATGGACGTGCATATTGAAAATGAGAGGGAAGATGGGCAACCTGAAGCATGGAGCACGGGAATGTCTCCTAGAACAAAGGGACCTTTCTGTAATCAGAGATCCCCCCTCCTGCCTTACAAACTGAACAAAGAGGACTGCGAGAGGGAGCGCTCTGACAGGACAAGAGGTATCAGTAAATCTGGCAAGAGGACAGTGGGGGAAGCGCTCTGGCGGATCAACAAGTCTCAATATATGTGGCAAGAGGATGATGGGGGAGAGTTCACCAGTGGTTCAAAAGTCACCCAGAAAAAGGGGAAGAGGATGTCAAGGGGGGAGCGCTCTGGTCGATCACAAGACTCTCCTAAAAAACACACCAGGATGGTGGTGGGGGGGAATGTCCTATATGGGACAAGGGGTCCCGAGAAATCCAGCAAGAGGATGGTGGGGGGGAGCACTCCAGCAGACCAAGGATGTACTAAGGAAAGGCAAAAGGACGGCAGGAGGAGAGACCCAGTGGGTCAAGAGGTACCAAGAAATCCAGCAAGAGGACGACAGGGAGGAGCTCTTTAGCAGGCCAAAATCCCACTGAGGAAAGGCAAGAGGACAGCGGGGGAGAGCGCTCCAGTTCTTCAAGTGACTTCCCAGGCAGAAGGCAGGAGCATGGCGGGGCAGGACTGCGGCAGGTCAAGAATTCTCAGTCTGGCAATAGGATGGCGGGGAGGAGCGTTCCAGCGGGAGAAGAGCGCCCTGACTAGAGGCAAGACGAGGGTGAGGGAGAGCACTCGGACGTGTCAAGAAGACTCCCCCAAAAAGTGCAAGAGGAAGGCCGGTGGGGAGAGCAATCCAGCAGATCAGGAAGTCTCAATAAATGTGGTAAGAAGGTGGCGGGTGGGAGCTCCCCAGTGGTTCAAGAGGTCCCAAGATATCCAGCAAGAGAACTGTGAGGGAGAGCGCTCCAACAGGTCAAGCGGTGTCAAGAAATCCAGCAAGACAATGGTGGAAAACGCTCCGGTGAATCACAAGATTCCCCCCAAAAAAGGCAAGAGAATGGTGCAGGGGAGCACTCTGGTGGATCAAGAAGCACCCAGGAAAAGGGGAAGAAGATGGTGGGGGGGAGCACTCTGGTTGGTCACAAGACTCCCCCAGAAAACACAAGAGGGTGGCAGGGGGAACGCCCTAATGGGTCAAGAGGACCCAAGAAATCCAGCAAGAGGACGGCGAGGGGTAGCGCTCTGGCAGATCAGGACGTCTCAATAAATGCGGTAAAAGGATGGTGGGTGGGAGCCCCTCAGTGGTTCACAAGGTTCCAGGAAATCCAGCAAGAGGACGGCGTGGGGGAGCGCTGTGGCAGATGAAGAACCCTCAGTACATCTGGCAAGAGGACGGTGAGGGGGTGCTCTGATGGGTCAAGGTTGCTCTGAAAAAAGCCCAAGAGGGTGGTAAGGAGAAGCTCACCGGTGATTCACGAATCACCCAGAAAAAAGGGAAGAGGACAGTGCGGGGGAGCTCTTCAGTTGTTGAAGAGAATCCCCAGAAAAAGGCAGGAGGATGATGAGGGGGAACACTCTGGCGGGTCAAGAAGTCTCAATAAGTCCGGCAAGAAGACGGTGGGGAGGAGAGCTCGTGTGGGTCAAGAGGTCCCAAGAAACCCAGCAAGAGGACAGCAGGGGCGAGCGCTCCGTCAGATCAGGAAATCTCGATAAATGCAGTTAGAGGATGGTGGGTGTGAGCCCCTCAGTTGTTTAAGACGTCCCAAGAAATCCAGCAAGAGAACTGCGAGGGGGAGCGCTCCGGCAGGTCAAGCGATGTCAAGAAATCCAGCAAGACAATGGTGGAGAACTCTGCGGCGAGTCACAAGACTCTCCCAAAAAAGGCAAAAGAATGGTGCAGGGGAGCACTCTGGTGGATCAAGAAGCACCCAGGAAAAGGGGAAGAGGATGGTGGGGGGAAACGGCCTGGTTGGTCACAAGACTCCCCCAAAAACCACAAGAGGGTGGCAGGGGGAACGCCCTAATGGGTCAAGAAGTCCCAAGAAATCCAGCAGGAGGACGACAGGGAGGAGCTCTTTAGCAGGCCAAAATCCCACTGAGGAAAAGGCAAGAGGACAGCGGGGGAGAGGGCTCCAGTTCTTCAAGTGACTTCCCAGGCAGAAGGCAGGAGCATGGTGGGGCAGGACTGCGGCAGGTCAAGAATTCTCAGTCTGGCAATAGGATGGCGGGGAGGAGCGTTCCAGCGGGAGAAGAGCGCCCTGACTAGAGGCAAGACAAGGGTGAGGGAGAGCGCTCGGATGTGTGAAGAAGACTCCCCCAAAAAAGTGCAAGAGGAAGGCCAGGGGGAGAGCAATCCAGCAGATCAGGAAGTCTCAATAAATGCGGTAAGAGGATGGCGGGTGGGAGCCCCCCCAGTGGTCCAAGAGATCCCAAGAAATCCAGCAAGAGGACGGCAAGGGGGAGCGCTCCAGCAGATCAGGAAATGTCGATAAATGCGGTTAGAGGATGGTGGGTGGGAGCCCCACAGTTGTTTAAGGCATCCCAAGAAATCCAGCAAAAGGACGGCGAGGGGGAACGCTCTGGCAGATCAGGACGTCTCAATAAATGCGGTAAGAGGATGGCGGGTGGGAGCCCCCCAGTGGTTCAAAATGTCCCAAGATATCCAGGAAGAGAACTGTGAGGGCGAGCGCTCCGGCAGGTCAAGCGATGTCAACAAATCCAGCAAGACAATGGTGGAGAACGCTCCGGTGAGTCACAAGACTCCACCAAAAAAGGCAAGAGAATGGTTAGAGGATGGTAACAGGCAGCTTTGAGAGCACTCTGGTGGATCAAGAAGCACCCAGGAAAAGGGGAAGAGGATGGTGGGGGGAAACGGCCTGGTTGATCACAAGACTCCCCCAAAAACCACAAGAGGGTGGCAGGGGGAACGCCCTAAGGGGTCAAGAGGTTCCAAGAAATCCAGCAGGAGGACGGCGAGGGGGAGCGCTCCAGCAGGCTGAGATTGTACTAAAGAAAGGCAAAAGGACAGCAGGAGGAGAAACCCAGTGGGTCAAGAGGTCCCAAGAAATCCAGTAAGAGGACAACAGGGAGGAGTGCTCTGGCAGGCCAAAATCTCAGTGAAGAAAGGCAAGAGGACAGCAGGGGGGAGTGCTCCAGTTCTTCAAGTGACTTCCCAGGTAGAAGGCAGAAGGACGGTGGGGTAGCGCTGGGACAGGTCGAGAATTCTCAATCTGGCAATAGGACAGCAGGGAGGAGCATCCAGCGGGACAGGAGCGCCCTGAAAATAGGCAAGACAAGGGTGAGTGAGAGCACTCCGAGATGTCAAGAAGTGTCAAAAAATCTGGTAAAGGATGGCAGGGGGGAGTGCTGTGGATATTCAAGAGACTCCCCAGTAAAAGGCAAGAGGACGGCGCGGGGAAGTGCTCCAGCACGTCAAGATCGCACTGAAGAAAGGCAAGGTCACAGTGGGGGGGAGCATTCCCGTTGTTCCAATGGTTCAAAAGGTCCCAAGAAATCCAACAAGAGAACTGCGAGGGGGAGCGCTCTGGCAAGTCAAGCGGTGTCAATAACCCCAGCAAGGCAACGGCGGAGAGCGCTCTGGTGAGTCACGAGACTCCCCTACAAAGGACGAGAGGATGGTGGAGGGGAGCCCACCAGTGGTTCAAGCAGCACCCAGGAAAAGGGGAGGAGGCTGACGAGGGGCAGGCCTCTGGCGGGCCAAGATCGCTGAGGGAAGGTGCGGGGGAGCTTGCTGGTGGCTCAAGAGACCTCTAGAAAAAGGTAAGAGGGCGGCGGGGGGTGGGAGGGCGCCTCAGCTGGTGAAGAGGAACCCCGAAAACAAGGCAAGAGAATGTTGGTGGGGGGAGCGCTCTGGCGGTTCCAGAGGCTCCCCGAGATCCGCTCAGACGGCAGCGGGTAACGCGGCAGCTCAGCGTCAATCAAAGAAGAACAGGAAGGTGGTTGACCTGCAATTCCAGAGCGAGGAGGAAGACTGGCAACCCGAACGAGGAGCAGCAGAACTTGGCATGGCCTCTGAAATCCTCCTTTAATCTGGGCTCAGGTAAGCTGGAAGCAGGGGACATAGGCTGGGGTTTGGGAGGTGGGCAGGTGAGAAATGATCCGCATTTTTGATCTCCTGAGTGACTGAAGCGCCTGGGAGTTCATTTGGAGTCGTTGCCTTACTTGATTTTACACTGACTTTTGCATTATATTTTAATGACGTAGAATTTTCCGTTTTGACATCGAAACCTAAACTTCTTTGGAAATTCATCCTCTGTCCCTTCAGTCTCAGCTCGTGGCACTTCCACTGTCTCGTGGCCCGCGTTTCAATGTGCATTAGATCGCTTCCTGGGCCTTGGATTTTAAGTAATGGTCCGTCACAAGTTTGTTTTTCTTGTCCTTAACAGGCAGCTTTGAGAGCTCTCTAAGGAAAAGTGATATCTTTTTACCTTGTTACTGCTCTTTCCATGTTACGAGCAGCCACCCTCTTTATGATCAGTCTCATGCTTTTCTTCCTTTCTTGCCCAGGTTCAGAATACCAGGAATTCCAAGCTTCAAGTTTCCCGTGGAACATTGCGGGAGACCTTGATAACGTGGCAATGAGGGAGGTGATGAAGAGAAACAATACCTGTTCCTTTCCCATTTCAAGACGTTATTTTTTACCTTCCTGGTAGCTGTGAGATGATTTGCAATCTTGCGCTAGCATCTGCCTGAAAGAGAACACGGACCCTTTGGGTGCCTCCTCAAGAAATACTTGCTCTATGGTTCTGGCGATGTCCAGGCTTCAAGGGTGGGGCATAGGGGAGTGTAAATCTTAGGGGGCCTCCCGGGATGTCTGCAGGTTTGGGTGACCCGTGGCTGGGACGGGGACGCCGAGGTTGTCAATCTTGCCCTGAATCTCTCGCTCCCTCTCTTGCAGCACCCGAGACCGAATGGAGGAGCAAGTGTACGGGAAGTTCCTGCGCCACGACACAGATCACATTTATCGCTCTCGCCCTGAGAGGCCCGGAGAACCAAACCGTTCCCATCGTGCCTTGAAGCAGCCTCTGCTCACGCGCTTCTCCCAGGGAGAAGGCAGAATGGCAGTAGCTCGCCACGTTATACCACAGGGTGCACACTCTGCAGCTTTCAAGCCCAGCTCTGCGTTAGCTCACCCCTGCAATTTTGCACCGCCCACGCAAATTTGAGTTGTCGCTGGTTGTTGCAGCGTTTGGCTTTGGTGAGGACAGCGTGTGTTTGTCAGCAGTTGGTGTAGGGTGGAATCTTGAGGAGAAAGTGATATTTCCGTGCCAGAACTGGTTGGTGTTTGCATGGTATTGTGGTAGTTGTTCCCACAGGTGATCAGTGCTGGAGTGTTATTGCAGGATGAGGGGATTTTGAAGGCTTGTCTGTGAGATGCACTAGAGGCAGCAGTTGCAAACGAAAGGCTGAGGTGTGGAGAGTTTGTCGGTGGGTTTTGGACAGTTGTCAGTTGAAGAGTTGGTTGTTTGCAGGTGAGGTGTAGAGCAGAGGGTGAAGCTGACTTTGCCTGGGCGGCGCAACTGGATGGGTGTGCAGAGCTGAGGAGAGCGGGCTTCTGCGGGTGACCCTAAAGCTGGAGAACCAGCCAGCGGCAGCTCCAGACAGTCCCGCTGCCGAGCTTGGCCGTGTAGGGCCAGTGCCCTGGGGCACAGGGAGTGTGACCCTCCGCAAGCACCAAACAGCAGGTGAGGACTGTGGGGATTTGTACTGAGCTATGATATCTCTAAGGCATGTGCGAGGGGCCGGGGCCAAGGCAAGGTGGGCTCGTTGTGGGGTGTGGGGAGGTGTCAGCCCCCGGACTCAGCCCCTGTCTGATTGTAGTGCCCTTGGGCTGGTGTAGCTCAGTCCTCTGTGTGTTTCTCTTCAGGTGGAGCAGCGTGCAAAGGAAAAGCAAGGAAGGAGAGGAAGGTGGTGAACCTATGAGGAAGAGTGTAGCGAATCTGGCGTGGACTCACGGTAAGGTGCCATGAGAGACATTTATTACAAACTCAGGTTTGCATTTATACTCGCTATGATGCTTGCTCAAGCATTTGCTCTTTAGCTAAGTTAGACATTACATGAGCGATGTAACTGCCATATACGCATTTTTTTCTATAGTAAGCTGTCCCTCTGTCCCTGATGTATCAGTCCTGTATCCTGTATCTTAGTAGTCATAATTTTTCCCCAAGTAGATGAATATTTGCAAGCAGCTTTATCTCCAGTCGTTACCTGTTCATATAATTCTCATTCATCTTTGTGCCATGTCTCCAACTGAAATGTACCAGTTGTAGGAAAGTCTAGCACATGATTAGCAATCCATTGTAATAAACTCACCAATCAGACCCCTGATACATCCTGATTTTGCGTTTGTAGCGCATGTTGAAGGACATCCAGGGTTTGTCTTTGCTTAAGGGATAACTTCCCTCCCATGGTTCCCAATCGCTCACCTTTCGTTGGTGGTGGGCGCGCACTGTCCTGGTTCCCAGTCCTGTTTCCTGGTTCGATTGGGCTTCGCTACCAGAGCGGCTACTGCCTTTATAGGCACGCTGAAAGTCCCTGTTCCAGGACGCCATGTGTAGCGAATGCGGTACGGACTCTCTTTTAAGGTGCAATGAGAGATGTTTATTACAAATTCAGGCTTGCGTTTATACTCGCTATGATGCTTGCTCAAGCATTTGTTGATTAGCTAAGTTAGTCATTACATAAGTGATGTGTTTTGTGTTCCCACCAAAGTCACTGCCATAAACACCTTTTTTGTCTATCACAAGCTGTCCCTCTGTCCTTGATGCATCAATCCTGTATCAACTCCTCTGTCCTTGATGTATCACATAGCATACAGTCCTTTGTTCTTGTATTTTTCCACTAATGCTTGTTCTCATGCTGTTGACTCTTGCAGTTTCTCATGTGCCTGGTCTTCCGTGTACTGACACAGAAGAGCGATCACGAAAGAGGATTGGAGCGCACCTGTGAGTCAAGCAGAGTCAAGAAAGAAGATGACAGTGGTGGACCTGTGAGTCAGGAGGGGACAAAAGAGGAGAAAGGTGATGGAGCTACGAGTCAAGAGTGAGGAGGAAGATGGGCAGGCTGAGCCAGCGAGAAGGAGAATGTATCCTTAAGCACAGGGAACGATCTGTGATTAGTGCGTCCCCCTCCCACCCCTAGAAACCGTGCTCGGGGGTAAAGTGGTAAAATGGGAGCAGGGGCTGTTGGCTGTGTTTTGGGAGGTGGGGGTGGTGAGCAGGGGCTGGGCTCTTGGACTTGGGAGCAGTTAAGGGAGCAGGGTGGTCATCCCTTGGGAGGTGTCTGTCTGCCAGCAGGTAAAGGAGGGGGAAGAGGATCCTGCCGGGGTGAGGGCCTGGCCAGCTCTCCACTCCCAGGGCTCTTGATGCTGGTGTGGTGTGTTGCTGTAAGTGCCAGGGGTGACTGGCAAAGAAAGTCTTTGTGGGGTGCATGCTGGGAAACTGTGCTGCTACGGAGGGGCTGGGTTGGTGGGAAGGCCTGTGCGGGGGGCCGGGACCAAGGCAAGGTGGGCTTGCTGTGGGATGTGGGGATGCGTCAGCGACCGGACTCACCCCCTATGTGACTGTACGGGCTTGGGGTGGGTGTATTTCTGTCTTCAGGGCATTTCGGTTTGGGTGGAGCAGCTCACAAAGGCGAAAGCAAGAAAGGAAAGTAAGGTTGTGAACTTACGAGAAAGAGTGATCAAGAAAGAGGATGTGAGTTCATCCGGGAATCGAGGGATCAAGAAAGAAGAGGAGGACGGTGATGGACGTGCATATTGAAAATGAGAGGGAAGATGGGCAACCTGAAGCATGGAGCACGGGAATGTCTCCTAGAACAAAGGGACCTTTCTGTAATCAGAGATCCCCCCTCCTACCTTACAAACTGAACAAAGAGGACTGCGAAAGGGAGCGCTCTGACAGGACAAGAGGTATCAGTAAATCTGGCAAGAGGACAGGGGGGGAAGCGCTCTGGCGGATCAACAAGTCTCAATATATGTGGCAAGAGGATGATGGGGGAGAGTTCACCAGTGGTTCAAAAGTCACCCAGAAAAAGGGGAAGAGGATGTCAAGGGGGGAGCGCTCTGGTCGATCACAAGACTCTCCTAAAAAACACAACAGGATGGTGGTGGGGGGGAATGTCCTATATGGGACAAGGGGTCCCGAGAAATCCAGCAAGAGGATGGTGGGGGGGAGCACTCCAGCAGAACAAGAATGTACTAAGGAAAGGCAAAAGGACGGCAGGAGGAGAGACCCAGTGGGTCAAGAGGTACCGAGAAATCCAGCAAGAGGACGACAGGGAGGAGCTCTTTAGCAGGCCAAAATCCCACTGAGGAAAGGCAAGAGGACAGCGGGGGAGAGCGCTCCAGTTCTTCAAGTGACTTCCCAGGCAGAAGGCAGGAGCATGGCGGGGCAGGACTGCGGCAGGTCAAGAATTCTCAGTCTGGCAATAGGATGGCGGGGAGGAGCGTTCCAGCGGGAGAAGAGCGCCCTGACTAGAGGCAAGACGAGGGTGAGGGAGAGCACTCGGACGTGTCAAGAAGACTCCCCCAAAAAGTGCAAGAGGAAGGCCGGTGGGGAGAGCAATCCAGCAGATCAGGAAGTCTCAATAAATGTGGTAAGAAGGTGGCGGGTGGGAGCTCCCCAGTGGTTCAAGAGGTCCCAAGATATCCAGCAAGAGAACTGTGAGGGAGAGCGCTCCAACAGGTCAAGCGGTGTCAAGAAATCCAGCAAGACAATGGTGGAAAACGCTCTGGTGAATCACAAGATTCCCCCCAAAAAAGGCAAGAGAATGGTGCAGGGGAGCACTCTGGTGGATCAAGAAGCACCCAGGAAAAGGGGAAGAAGATGGTGGGGGGGAGCACTCTGGTTGGTCACAAGACTCCCCCAGAAAACACAAGAGGGTGGCAGGGGGAACGCCCTAATGGGTCAAGAGGACCCAAGAAATCCAACAAGAGGACGGCGAGGGGGAGCGCTCCAGCAGATCAGGAAGTCTCGATAAATGCGGTAAGAGGATCGCGGGTGGGAGCCCCCTCAGTGGTCCAAGAGATCCCAAGAAATCCAGCAAGAGGACGGCAAGGGGGAGCGCTCTGGCAGATCAGGACGTCTCAATAAATGCGGTAAAAGGATGGTGGGTGGGAGCCCCTCAGTGGTTCACAAGGTTCCAGGAAATCCAGCAAGAGGACGGCGTGGGGGAGCGCTGTGGCAGATGAAGAACCCTCAGTACATCTGGCAAGAGGACGGTGAGGGGGTGCTCTGATGGGTCAAGGTTGCTCTGAAAAAAGCCCAAGAGGGTGGTAAGGAGAAGCTCACCGGTGATTCACGAATCACCCAGAAAAAAGGGAAGAGGACAGTGCGGGGGAGCTCTTCAGTTGTTGAAGAGAATCCCCAGAAAAAGGCAGGAGGATGATGAGGGGGAACACTCTGGCGGGTCAAGAAGTCTCAGTAAGTCCGGCAAGAAGACGGTGGGGAGGAGAGCTCGTGTGGGTCAAGAGGTCCCAAGAAACCCAGCAAGAGGACAGCAGGGGCGAGCGCTCCGGCAGATCAGGAAATCTCGATAAATGCAGTTAGAGGATGGTGGGTGTGAGCCCCTCAGTTGTTTAAGACGTCCCAAGAAATCCAGCAAGAGAACTGCGAGGGGGAGCGCTCCGGCAGGTCAAGCGATGTCAAGAAATCCAGCAAGACAATGGTGGAGAACTCTCCGGCGAGTCACAAGACTCTCCCAAAAAAGGCAAAAGAATGGTGCAGGGGAGCACTCTGGTGGATCAAGAAGCACCCAGGAAAAGGGGAAGAGGATGGTGGGGGGAAACGGCCTGGTTGGTCACAAGACTCCCCCAAAAACCACAAGAGGGTGGCAGGGGGAACGCCCTAATGGGTCAAGAAGTCCCAAGAAATCCAGCAGGAGGACGACAGGGAGGAGCTCTTTAGCAGGCCAAAATCCCACTGAGGAAAGGCAAGAGGACAGCGGGGGAGAGCGCTCCAGTTCTTCAAGTGACTTCCCAGGCAGAAGGCAGGAGCATGGCGGGGCAGGACTGCGGCAGGTCAAGAATTCTCAGTCTGGCAATAGGATGGCGGGGAGGAGCGTTCCAGCGGGAGAAGAGCGCCCTGACTAGAGGCAAGACAAGGGTGAGGGAGAGCGCTCGGATGTGTGAAGAAGACTCCCCCAAAAAAGTGCAAGAGGAAGGCCAGGGGGAGAGCAATCCAGCAGATCAGGAAGTCTCAATAAATGCGGTAAGAGGATGGCGGGTGGGAGCCCCCCCAGTGGTCCAAGAGATCCCAAGAAATCCAGCAAGAGGACGGCAAGGGGGAGCGCTCCAGCAGATCAGGAAATGTCGATAAATGCGGTTAGAGGATGGTGGGTGGGAGCCCCACAGTTGTTTAAGGCATCCCAAGAAATCCAGCAAAAGGACGGCGAGGGGGAACGCTCTGGCAGATCAGGACGTCTCAATAAATGCGGTAAGAGGATGGCGGGTGGGAGCCCCCCAGTGGTTCAAAATGTCCCAAGATATCCAGGAAGAGAACTGTGAGGGCGAGCGCTCCGGCAGGTCAAGCGATGTCAACAAATCCAGCAAGACAATGGTGGAGAACACTCCGGTGAGTCACAAGACTCCACCAAAAAAGGCAAGAGAATGGTTAGAGGATGGTAACAGGCAGCTTTGAGAGCACTCTGGTGGATCAAGAAGCACCCAGGAAAAGGGGAAGAGGATGGTGGGGGGAAACGGCCTGGTTGATCACAAGACTCCCCCAAAAACCACAAGAGGGTGGCAGGGGGAACGCCCTAAGGGGTCAAGAGGTTCCAAGAAATCCAGCAGGAGGACGGCGAGGGGGAGCGCTCCAGCAGGCTGAGATTGTACTAAAGAAAGGCAAAAGGACAGCAGGAGGAGAAACCCAGTGGGTCAAGAGGTCCCAAGAAATCCAGTAAGAGGACAACAGGGAGGAGTGCTCTGGCAGGCCAAAATCTCAGTGAAGAAAGGCAAGAGGACAGCAGGGGGGAGTGCTCCAGTTCTTCAAGTGACTTCCCAGGTAGAAGGCAGAAGGACGGTGGGGTAGCGCTGGGACAGGTCGAGAATTCTCAATCTGGCAATAGGACAGCAGGGAGGAGCATCCAGCGGGACAGGAGCGCCCTGAAAATAGGCAAGACAAGGGTGAGTGAGAGCACTCCGAGATGTCAAGAAGTGTCAAAAAATCTGGTAAAGGATGGCAGGGGGGAGTGCTGTGGATATTCAAGAGACTCCCCAGTAAAAGGCAAGAGGACGGCGCGGGGAAGTGCTCCAGCACGTCAAGATCGCACTGAAGAAAGGCAAGGTCACAGTGGGGGGGAGCATTCCCGTTGTTCCAATGGTTCAAAAGGTCCCAAGAAATCCAACAAGAGAACTGCGAGGGGGAGCGCTCTGGCAAGTCAAGCGGTGTCAATAACCCCAGCAAGGCAACGGCGGAGAGCGCTCTGGTGAGTCACGAGACTCCCCTACAAAGGACGAGAGGATGGTGGAGGGGAGCCCACCAGTGGTTCAAGCAGCACCCAGGAAAAGGGGAGGAGGCTGACGAGGGGCAGGCCTCTGGCGGGCCAAGATCGCTGAGGGAAGGTGCGGGGGAGCTTGCTGGTGGCTCAAGAGACCTCTAGAAAAAGGTAAGAGGGCGGCGGGGGGTGGGAGGGCGCCTCAGCTGGTGAAGAGGAACCCCGAAAACAAGGCAAGAGAATGTTGGTGGGGGGAGCGCTCTGGTGGTTCCAGAGGCTCCCCGAGATCCGCTCAGACGGCAGCGGGTAACGCGGCAGCTCAGCGTCAATCAAAGAAGAACAGGAAGGCGGTTGACCTGCAATTCCAGAGCGAGGAGGAAGACTGGCAACCCGAACGAGGAGCAGCAGAACTTGGCATGGCCTCTGAAATCCTCCTTTAATCTGGGCTCAGGTAAGCTGGAAGCAGGGGACATAGGCTGGGGTTTGGGAGGTGGGCAGGTGAGAAATGATCCGCATTTTTGATCTCCTGAGTGACTGAAGCGCCTGGGAGTTCATTTGGAGTCGTTGCCTTACTTGATTTTACACTGACTTTTGCATTATATTTTAATGACGTAGAATTTTCCGTTTTGACATCGAAACCTAAACTTCTTTGGAAATTCATCCTCTGTCCCTTCAGTCTCAGCTCGTGGCACTTCCACTGTCTCGTGGCCCGCGTTTCAATGTGCATTAGATCGCTTCCTGGGCCTTGGATTTTAAGTAATGGTCCGTCACAAGTTTGTTTTTCTTGTCCTTAACAGGCAGCTTTGAGAGCTCTCTAAGGAAAAGTGATATCTTTTTACCTTGTTACTGCTCTTTCCATGTTACGAGCAGCCACCCTCTTTATGATCAGTCTCATGCTTTTCTTCCTTTCTTGCCCAGGTTCAGAATACCAGGAATTCCAAGCTTCAAGTTTCCTGTGGAACATTGCGGGAGACCTTGATAACGTGGCAATGAGGGAGGTGATGAAGAGAAACAATACCTGTTCCTTTCCCATTTCAAGACGTTATTTTTTACCTTCCTGGTAGCTGTGAGATGATTTGCAATCTTGCGCTAGCATCTGCCTGAAAGAGAACACGGACCCTTTGGGTGCCTCCTCAAGAAATACTTGCTCTATGGTTCTGGCGATGTCCAGGCTTCAAGGGTGGGGCATAGGGGAGTGTAAATCTTAGGGGGCCTCCCGGGATGTCTGCAGGTTTGGGTGACCCGTGGCTGGGACGGGGACGCCGAGGTTGTCAATCTTGCCCTGAATCTCTCGCTCCCTCTCTTGCAGCACCCGAGACCGAATGGAGGAGCAAGTGTACGGGAAGTTCCTGCGCCACGACACAGATCACATTTATCGCTCTCGCCCTGAGAGGCCCGGAGAACCAAACCGTTCCCATCGTGCCTTGAAGCAGCCTCTGCTCACGCGCTTCTCCCAGGGAGAAGGCAGAATGGCAGTAGCTCGCCACGTTATACCACAGGGTGCACACTCTGCAGCTTTCAAGCCCAGCTCTGCGTTAGCTCACCCCTGCAATTTTGCACCGCCCACGCAAATTTGAGTTGTCGCTGGTTGTTGCAGCGTTTGGCTTTGGTGAGGACAGCGTGTGTTTGTCAGCAGTTGGTGTAGGGTGGAATCTTGAGGAGAAAGTGATATTTCCGTGCCAGAACTGGTTGGTGTTTGCATGGTATTGTGGTAGTTGTTCCCACAGGTGATCAGTGCTGGAGTGTTATTGCAGGATGAGGGGATTTTGAAGGCTTGTCTGTGAGATGCACTAGAGGCAGCAGTTGCAAACGAAAGGCTGAGGTGTGGAGAGTTTGTCGGTGGGTTTTGGACAGTTGTCAGTTGAAGAGTTGGTTGTTTGCAGGTGAGGTGTAGAGCAGAGGGTGAAGCTGACTTTGCCTGGGCGGCGCAACTGGATGGGTGTGCAGAGCTGAGGAGAGCGGGCTTCTGCGGGTGACCCTAAAGCTGGAGAACCAGCCAGCGGCAGCTCCAGACAGTCCCGCTGCCGAGCTTGGCCGTGTAGGGCCAGTGCCCTGGGGCACAGGGAGTGTGACCCTCCGCAAGCACCAAACAGCAGGTGAGGACTGTGGGGATTTGTACTGAGCTATGATATCTCTAAGGCATGTGCGAGGGGCCGGGGCCAAGGCAAGGTGGGCTCGTTGTGGGGTGTGGGGAGGTGTCAGCCCCCGGACTCAGCCCCTGTCTGATTGTAGTGCCCTTGGGCTGGTGTAGCTCAGTCCTCTGTGTGTTTCTCTTCAGGTGGAGCAGCGTGCAAAGGAAAAGCAAGGAAGGAGAGGAAGGTGGTGAACCTATGAGGAACAGTGTAGCGAATCTGGCGTGGACTCACGGTAAGGTGCCATGAGAGACATTTATTACAAACTCAGGTTTGCATTTATACTCGCTATGATGCTTGCTCAAGCATTTGCTCTTTAGCTAAGTTAGACATGACATGAGCGATGTAACTGCCATATACGCATTTTTTTCTATAGTAAGCTGTCCCTCTGTCCCTGATGTATCAGTCCTGTATCCTGTATCTTAGTAGTCATAATTTTTCCCCAAGTAGATGAATATTTGCAAGCAGCTTTATCTCCAGTCGTTACCTGTTCATATAATTCTCATTCATCTTTGTGCCATGTCTCCAACTGAAATGTACCAGTTGTAGGAAAGTCTAGCACATGATTAGCAATCCATTGTAATAAACTCACCAATCAGACCCCTGATACATCCTGATTTTGCGTTTGTAGCGCATGTTGAAGGACATCCAGGGTTTGTCTTTGCTTAAGGGATAACTTCCCTCCCATGGTTCCCAATCGCTCACCTTTCGTTGGTGGTGGGCGCGCACTGTCCTGGTTCCCGGTCCTGTTTCCTGGTTCGATTGGGCTTCGCTACCAGAGCGGCTACTGCCTTTATAGGCACGCTGAAAGTCCCTGTTCCAGGGCGCCATTTGTAGCGAATGCGGTACGGACTCTCTTTTAAGGTGCAATGAGAGATGTTTATTACAAACTCAGGCTTGCGTTTATACTCGCTATGATGCTTGCTCAAGCATTTGTTGATTAGCTAAGTTAGTCATTACATAAGTGATGTGTTTTGTGTTCCCACCAAAGTCACTGCCATCAACACCTTTTTTGTCTATCACAAGCTGTCCCTCTGTCCTTGATGCATCAATCCTGTATCAACTCCTCTGTCCTTGATGTATCACATAGCATACAGTCCTTTGTTCTTGTATTTTTCCACTAATGCTTGTTCTCATGCTGTTGACTCTTGCAGTTTCTCACGTGCCCGGTCTTCCGTGTACTGACACAGAAGAGCGATCACGAAAGAGGATTGGAGCGCACCTGTGAGTCAAGCAGAGTCAAGAAAGAAGATGACAGTGGTGGACCTGTGAGTCAGGAGGGGACAAAAGAGGAGAAAGGTGATGGAGCTACGAGTCAAGAGTGAGGAGGAAGATGGGCAGCCTGAGCCAGCGAGAAGGAGAATGTATCCTTAAGCACAGGGAACGATGTGTGATTAGTGCGTCCCCCTCCCACCCCTAGAAACCGTGCTCGGGGGTAAAGTGGTAAAATGGGAGCAGGGGCTGTTGGCTGTGTTTTGGGAGGTGGGGGTGGTGAGCAGGGGCTGGGCTCTTGGACTTGGGAGCAGTTAAGGGAGCAGGGTGGTCATCCCTTGGGAGGTGTCTGTCTGCCAGCAGGTAAAGGAGGGGGAAGAGGATCCTGCTGGGGTGAGGGCCTGGCCAGCTCTCCACTCCCAGGGCTCTTGATGCTGGTGTGGTGTGTTGCTGTAAGTGCCAGGGGTGACTGGCAAAGAAAGTCTTTGTGGGCTGCATGCTGGGAAACTGTGCTGCTACGGAGGGGCTGGGTTGGTGGGAAGGCCTGTGCGGGGGGCCGGGGCCAAGGCAAGGTGGCCTTGTGGTGGGGTGTGGGGATGCGTCAGCGACCGGACTCGCCCCCTCGTGTGACTGTACGGGCCTGGGGTGGGTATATTTTTGTTTTCTGTGCATCTCTGTTCGGGTGGAGCAGCTCGCAAAGGCGAAAGCAAGAAAGAAGAGGAAGGTGGTGAACCTACGAGGAAGAGCGATCAAGAAAGAGGATTGGAGTGCATCTGCAAGTCAACAGGGATCAAGAAAGAAGATGACGGTGGTAGAGCTGCGAGTCAGGAGGGATCAAGAAAGAAGAGGAGGAAGGTGATGGAGCTGCGAGTCAGGAGTGAGGAGGAAGAAAATGTCCCCCTTGGGACAGGGACCTCCCTGTAATCAGGACTGCGCCCTCCCACCCCTGGAAACTGCTCAGGGGCCCAGACATCCATGGGAAGGTTGTGTCCGACAACACGAGCCAGATCTTCAGCACTGGCTGCTGTTCAGCTGGGACCAGGGGCTGCTGGTGGGGTTTTGGGAGGCGGGGTGGGTGAGTAGAGGCTGGGCTTTTGTACTCATGAGTGGTTGAGAGAGAGGGCTGGACACCTCTTGGGAGGTGTCTTGTCTGTCTGCCAGCAGGTAAAGGAGGGGGAAGAGGATCCTGCCGGGGTGAGGGCCTGGCCAGCTCTCCACTCCCAGGGCTCTTGATGCTGATGTGGTCTGTTGCTGTAAGTGCCAGGGGTGACTGGCAAAGAAAGTCTTTGTGGGGTGCATGCTGGGAAACTGTGCTGCTACGGAGGGGCTGGGTTGGTGAGAAGGCCTGTGCGGGGGGCCGGGGCCAAGGCAAGGTGGGCTTGCTGTGGGATGTGGGGATGCGTCAGCGAGCGGACTCACCCCCTATGTGACTGTACGGGCTTGGGGTGGGTGTATTTCTGTCTTCAGGGCATTTCGGTTTGGGTGGAGCAGCTCACAAAGGCGAAAGCAAGAAAGGAAAGTAAGGTTGTAAACTTACGAGAAAGAGTGATCAAGAAAGAGGATTTGAGTTCATCCGGGAGTCGAGGGATCAAGAAAGAAGAGGAGGAAGGTGATGGACGTGCATATTGAAAATGAGAGGGAAGATGGGCAACCTGAAGCATGGAGCAAGGGAATGTCTCCTAGAACAAAGGGACCTTTCTGTAATCAGAGATCCCCCCTCCTACCCTACAAACTGAACAAAGAGGACTGCGAGAGGGAGCGCTCTGACAGGACAAGAGGTATCAGTAAATCTGGCAAGAGGACAGTGGGGGAAGCGCTCTGGCGGATCAACAAGTCTCAATATATGTGGCAAGAGGATGATGGGGGAGAGTTCACCAGTGGTTCAAAAGTCACCCAGAAAAAGGGGAAGAGGATGTCAAGGGGGGAGCGCTCTGGTCGATCACAAGACTCTCCTAAAAAACACACCAGGATGGTGGTGGGGGGGAATGTCCTATATGGGACAAGGGGTCCCGAGAAATCCAGCAAGAGGATGGTGGGGGGGAGCACTCCAGCAGACCAAGAATGTACTAAGGAAAGGCAAAAGGACGGCAGGAGGAGAGACCCAGTGGGTCAAGAGGTACCGAGAAATCCAGCAAGAGGACGACAGGGAGGAGCTCTTTAGCAGGCCAAAATCCCACTGAGGAAAGGCAAGAGGACAGCGGGGGAGAGCGCTCCAGTTCTTCAAGTGACTTCCCAGGCAGAAGGCAGGAGCATGGCGGGGCAGGACATCGGCAGGTCAAGAATTCTCAGTCTGGCAATAGGATGGCGGGGAGGAGCGTTCCAGCGGGAGAAGAGCGCCCTGACTAGAGGCAAGACAAGGGTGAGGGAGAGCACTCGGACGTGTCAAGAAGACTCCCCCAAAAAGTGCAAGAGGAAGGCCGGTGGGGAGAGCAATCCAGCAGATCAGGAAGTCTCAATAAATGCGGTAAGAAGGTGGCAGGTGGGAGCTCCCCAGTGGTTCAAGAGGTCCCAAGATATCCAGCAAGAGAACTGTGAGGGAGAGCGCTCCAACAGGTCAAGCGGTGTCAAGAAATCCAGCAAGACAATGGTGGAAAACGCTCCGGTGAGTCACAAGATTCCCCCAAAAAAAGGCAAGAGAATGGTGCAGGGGAGCACTCTGGTGGATCAAGAAGCACCCAGGAAAAGGGGAAGAAGATGGTGGGGGGGAGCACTCTGGTTGGTCACAAGACTCCCCCAGAAAACACAAGAGGGTGGCAGGGGGAACGCCCTAATGGGTCAAGAGGACCCAAGAAATCCAGCAAGGGGACGGCGAGGGGGAGCGCTCTGGCAGATCAGGACGTCTCAATAAATGCGGTAAAAGGATGGTGGGTGGGAGGCCCCCAGTGGTTCAAGAGGTCCCAAGAAATCCAGCAAGAGGGCGGCGAGGGGGAGCGCTCTGGCAGATCAGGACGTCTCAATAAATGCGGTAAAAGGATGGTGGGTGGGAGCCCCCCAGTGGTTCACAAGGTTCCAGGAAATCCAGCAAGAGGACGGCGTGGGGGAGCGCTGTGGCAGATGAAGAACCCTCAGTACATCTGGCAAGAGGACGGTGAGGGGGTGCTCTGATGGGTCAAGGTTGCTCTGAAAAAAGCCCAAGAGGGTGGTAAGGAGAAGCTCACCGGTGATTCACGAATCACCCAGAAAAAAGGGAAGAGGACAGTGCGGGGGAGCTCTTCAGTTGTTGAAGAGAATCCCCAGAAAAAGGCAGGAGGATGATGAGGGGGAACACTCTGGCGGGTCAAGAAGTCTCAATAAGTCCGGCAAGAAGACGGTGGGGAGGAGAGCTCGTGTGGGTCAAGAGGTCCCAAGAAACCCAGCAAGAGGACAGCAGGGGCGAGCGCTCCGGCAGATCAGGAAATCTCGATAAATGCAGTTAGAGGATGGTGGGTGTGAGCCCCTCAGTTGTTTAAGACGTCCCAAGAAATCCAGCAAGAGAACTGCGAGGGGGAGCGCTCCGGCAGGTCAAGCGATGTCAAGAAATCCAGCAAGACAATGGTGGAGAACTCTGCGGCGAGTCACAAGACTCTCCCAAAAAAGGCAAAAGAATGGTGCAGGGGAGCACTCTGGTGGATCAAGAAGCACCCAGGAAAAGGGGAAGAGGATGGTGGGGGGAAACGGCCTGGTTGGTCACAAGACTCCCCCAAAAACCACAAGAGGGTGGCAGGGGGAACGCCCTAATGGGTCAAGAAGTCCCAAGAAATCCAGCAAGAGGACGACAGGGAGGAGCTCTTTAGCAGGCCAAAATCCCACTGAGGAAAGGCAAGAGGACAGCGGGGGAGAGCGCTCCAGTTCTTCAAGTGACTTCCCAGGCAGAAGGCAGGAGCATGGCGGGGCAGGACTGCGGCAGGTCAAGAATTCTCAGTCTGGCAATAGGATGGCGGGGAGGAGCGTTCCAGCGGGAGAAGAGCGCCCTGACTAGAGGCAAGACAAGGGTGAGGGAGAGCGCTCGGATGTGTGAAGAAGACTCCCCCAAAAAAGTGCAAGAGGAAGGCCAGGGGGAGAGCAATCCAGCAGATCAGGAAGTCTCAATAAATGCGGTAAGAGGATGGCGGGTGGGAGCCCCCCCAGTGGTCCAAGAGATCCCAAGAAATCCAGCAAGAGGACGGCAAGGGGGAGCGCTCCAGCAGATCAGGAAATGTCGATAAATGCGGTTAGAGGATGGTGGGTGGGAGCCCCACAGTTGTTTAAGGCATCCCAAGAAATCCAGCAAAAGGACGGCGAGGGGGAACGCTCTGGCAGATCAGGACGTCTCAATAAATGCGGTAAGAGGATGGCGGGTGGGAGCCCCCCAGTGGTTCAAAATGTCCCAAGATATCCAGGAAGAGAACTGTGAGGGCGAGCGCTCCGGCAGGTCAAGCGATGTCAACAAATCCAGCAAGACAATGGTGGAGAACGCTCCGGTGAGTCACAAGACTCCACCAAAAAAGGCAAGAGAATGGTTAGAGGATGGTAACAGGCAGCTTTGAGAGCACTCTGGTGGATCAAGAAGCACCCAGGAAAAGGGGAAGAGGATGGTGGGGGGAAACGGCCTGGTTGGTCACAAGACTCCCCCAAAAACCACAAGAGGGTGGCAGGGGGAACGCCCTAAGGGGTCAAGAGGTTCCAAGAAATCCAGCAGGAGGACGGCGAGGGGGAGCGCTCCAGCAGGCTGAGATTGTACTAAAGAAAGGCAAAAGGACAGCAGGAGGAGAGACCCAGTGGGTCAAGAGGTCCCAAGAAATCCAGTAAGAGGACAACAGGGAGGAGTGCTCTGGCAGGCCAAAATCTCAGTGAAGAAAGGCAAGAGGACAGCAGGGGGGAGTGCTCCAGTTCTTCAAGTGACTTTCCAGGTAGAAGGCAGAAGGACGGTGGGGTAGCGCTGGGACAGGTCGAGAATTCTCAATCTGGCAATAGGACAGCAGGGAGGAGCATCCAGCGGGACAGGAGCGCCCTGAAAATAGGCAAGACAAGGGTGAGTGAGAGCACTCCGAGATGTCAAGAAGTGTCAAAAAATCTGGTAAAGGATGGCAGGGGGGAGTGCTGTGGATATTCAAGAGACTCCCCAGTAAAAGGCAAGAGGACGGCGCGGGGAAGTGCTCCAGCACGTCAAGATCGCACTGAAGAAAGGCAAGGTCACAGTGGGGGGGAGCATTCCCGTTGTTCCAATGGTTCAAAAGGTCCCAAGAAATCCAACAAGAGAACTGCGAGGGGGAGCGCTCTGGCAAGTCAAGCGGTGTCAATAACCCCAGCAAGGCAACGGCGGAGAGCGCTCTGGTGAGTCACGAGACTCCCCTACAAAGGACGAGAGGATGGTGGAGGGGAGCCCACCAGTGGTTCAAGCAGCACCCAGGAAAAGGGGAGGAGGCTGGCGAGGGGCAGGCCTCTGGCGGGCCAAGATCGCTGAGGGAAGGTGCGGGGGAGCTTGCTGGTGGCTCAAGAGACCTCTAGAAAAAGGTAAGAGGGCGGCGGGGGGTGGGAGGGCGCCTCAGCTGGTGAAGAGGAACCCCAAAAACAAGGCAAGAGAATGTTGGTGGGGGGAGCACTCTGGCGGTTCCAGAGGCTCCCCGAGATCCGCTCAGATGGCAGCGGGTAACGCGGCAGCTCAGCGTCAATCAAAGAAGAACAGGAAGGCGGTTGACCTGCAATTCCAGAGCGAGGAGGAAGACTGGCAACCCGAACGAGGAGCAGCAGAACTTGGCATGGCCTCTGAAATCCTCCTTTAATCTGGGCTCAGGTAAGCTGGAAGCAGGGGACATAGGCTGGGGTTTGGGAGGTGGGCAGGTGAGAAATGATCCGCATTTTTGATCTGCTGAGTGACTGAAGCGCCTGGGAGTTCATTTGGAGTCGTTGCCTTACTTGATTTTACACTGCCTTTTGCATTATATTTTAATGACGTAGAATTTTCCGTTTTGACATCGAAACCTAAACTTCTTTGGAAATTCATCCTCTGTCCCTTCAGTCTCAGCTCGTGGCACTTCCACTGTCTCGTGGCCCGCGTTTCAATGTACATTAGATCGCTTCCTGGGCCTTGGATTTTAAGTAATGGTCCGTCACAAGTTTGTTTTTCTTGTCCTTAACAGGCAGCTTTGAGAGCTCTCTAAGGAAAAGTGATATCTTTTTACCTTGTTACTGCTCTTTCCATGTTACGAGCAGCCACCCTCTTTATGATCAGTCTCATGCTTTTCTTCCTTTCTTGCCCAGGTTCAGAATACCAGGAATTCCAAGCTTCAAGTTTCCTGTGGAACATTGCGGGAGACCTTGATAACGTGGCAATGAGGGAGGTGATGAAGAGAAACAATACCTGTTCCTTTCCCATTTCAAGACGTTATTTTTTACCTTCCTGGTAGCTGTGAGATGATTTGCAATCTTGCGCTAGCATCTGCCTGAAAGAGAACACGGACCCTTTGGGTGCCTCCTCAAGAAATACTTGCTCTATGGTTCTGGCGATGTCCAGGCTTCAAGGGTGGGGCATAGGGGAGTGTAAATCTTAGGGGGCCTCCCGGGATGTCTGCAGGTTTGGGTGACCCGTGGCTGGGACGGGGACGCCGAGGTTGTCAATCTTGCCCTGAATCTCTCGCTCCCTCTCTTGCAGCACCGGAGACCGAATGGAGGAGCAAGTGTACGGGAAGTTCCTGCGCCACGACACAGATCACATTTATCGCTCTCGCCCTGAGAGACCCGGAGAACCAAACCGTTCCCATCGTGCCTTGAAGCAGCCTCTGCTCACGCGCTTCTCCCAGGGAGAAGGCAGAATGGCAGTAGCTCACCACGGTATACCACAGGGTGCACACTCTGCAGCTTTCAAGCCCAGCTCTATGTTAGCTCACACCTGCGATTTTGCGCCACATACGCAAATTTGAGTTGTCGCTGGTTGTTGCAGCATTTGGCTTTGGTGAGGACAGCGTGTTTGTCAGCAGTTGGTGTAGGGTGGAATCTTGAGGAGAAAGTGATATTTCCGTGCCAGAACTGGTTGGTGTTTGCCTGGTATTGTGGTAGTTGTTCCCACAGGTGATCAGTGCTGGAGTATTATTGCAGGATGAGGGGATTTTGAAGGCTTGTCTGTGAGATGCACTAGAGGCAGCAGTTGAAAGCGAAAGGCTGAGATTTGGAGAGGTTGTCGGTGGGTTTTGGACAGTTGTCAGTTGAAAGTTGGTTGTTTGCAGGTGAGGTGTAGAGCAGAGGGTGAAGCTGACTTTGCCTGGGCGGCGCAACTGGATGGGTGTGCAGAGCTGAGGAGAGCGGGCTTCTGCGGGTGACCCTAAAGCTGGAGAACCAGCCGGCAGCTCCAGACACTCCCGCAGGGCCGGGCAGGGCCAGTGTCCTGGGGCACAGTGAGTGTGACCCTCCGCAAGCACCAAACAGCAGGTGAGGACCGTGGGGATTTGTACTGAGCTGTGATATCTCTAACCCATGAAACTGGGGTCCAGCCTGAGCAGGGCATGTGCGGAAGCTGTGCTGCAGCGGAGGGGCAGAGCTGAGGGGAAGGGCTGTGTGAGGGGCCGGGGCCAAGGCAAGGCGGGCACGCTGTGGGGTGTGGGGAGGTGTCAGCCCCCAGATTCAGCCCCCGTCTGACTGTAGTGCCCTGGGGCTGATGTAGCTCAGTCCTCTGTGTGTTTCTCTTCAGGTGGAGCAGCGTGCAAAGGAAAAGCAAGGAAGGAGGCGAACCTGTGAGGAAGAGTGATCGAGAAAGAGGATTGGAGGGCACCTGTGAGTCAAGAGGGATCAAGAAAGAAGACAACAGTGGTGGAACCGCAGGTCAGGAGAGCTCAAGGAAGGAGAAAGGTGATTGTGGCAGTATTCTGACATTGGGCCTATGAGAAACTGTGAGAGTTGACAGCGTGAGAACAATCATTA
>NW_027288731.1:0-45578 GCF_037038585.1 Patagioenas fasciata
TGACTTTCAGGAGTGTGCCTGGAAAGTGCCAGAATCACCAGGAGCATCTGTGCAAAAGCTGCTGCCTCTGTGACCGCATTGAGGCACGTTCGCGTGTCTGCGAGTATATAGACGGCTCTTTCGCGTTCACTCCGAGGGAAACGGTCCGCTATTGCTTCTGTGCGCACAGACGCGATTCCCTTGTCTCTTGCGAACACAGGGAACTCTGTGCATCCAAATCTACAGGCTAAGGACGCGTCTGCATATGTTTTGGTGAACAATCGAGTGTGCGTGTTCTGACAGCTGCCTCTATGCAGACGTCTCCACAGAGCCACTTCTGAATGCCCCGCAGCCCAGGACTGAATGGATACACTAACAAGTGCACCGGTGTGAGCAACCACATATGCAGAAGGACGTCTTTCATCTCACAGAAGCGCGAACGTCTTGGCGTTCAAGCACATGGCAGAAACAAGGTGTGAACAGATGAGCTGCTGCTATTTTCTCCGTTCGGCATGCTTCGTTGTAGCTCTCTTGCCGGTCGCCGGCTTAGCGGCTTGCTTTGCGCGACTAGCTCTGGGGAGAGAAGGAGATAGCGCCGGAAACCTCGCCTTTTGCCTTCTTCGGCGCTGGAACCTGGTTGCTGCGCCTTCTCTTTGTCCATGTGCACACACACGATTCCTCAGCGAAAACCATGCAGAAACCTTTCCACGAGCACCCAGGGATGTGCACCCAGCACCACGTGCACGCACACGCAGCTAGAGAAAAGCACCTACCTTTTCACACACTGATGCCTAAGCAAACGCGTGGCCACACACACGCACACATCCGCAAGCGCGCCTACTCCCATCTATTGAGGGAAAGACGGACGAGCTCTTTGGTTGCTCTTCACAGGCTTGTCCCTGATCTATAGCTGAGGGCAAACACTTGTGTGCTTGTGGGAGAGCCTGTGTCTTTCCTGGAAGCGTTTGGGAGTTTTGCTCAGACGCGTGTTTCCTCAAGTTCAAGAATCAAGATCTAGGATACCTGCAGACAGGTGCCTGTTTGTGTGGAGACAGTCTGTTTGAAACTGTGTTCCTCAGCGCCCGCTCTTTCTCCCCGTCGCTCCACACGCCTGGGAGTCCCTTTCTTTCTCTCCACAAGCACGTGTGTTGACTTCGTCGCACATGTGCATCTGCACAAGCGTTGAGCTCAGCAGAGCGTGTCTCTTGACACTTGATGTGCGTTGGCTGTGTCTGCCTGCTCCAGTGAAGAGAGAAACGGGAAATCATCTTGGTAGAGGCAACAAAGCAAAAGCGAGGCAGGATTGACATCTGCTCAACAGAGACGGATTCCCTGCGCTGACACAGTTCACAGTTACACGAGAAGCAATTCTGAGCGGTCCGTCGACCGGAGACGTGTTTCCCAAGAGGTCGTTTAGCGAGTGAACAGCAGTGTGCGCGACTTTCAGGAGTGTGCCTGGAAAGTGCCAGAATCACCAGGAGCATCTGTGCAAAAGCTGCTGCCTCTGTGACCGCATTGAGGCACGTTCGCGTGTCTGCGAGTATATAGACGGCTCTTTCGCGTTCACTCCGAGGGAAACGGTCCGCTATTGCTTCTGTGCGCACAGACGCGATTCCCTTGTCTCTTGCGAACACAGGGAACTCTGTGCATCCAAATCTACAGGCTAAGGACGCGTCTGCATATGTTTTGGTGAACAATCGAGTGTGCGTGTTCTGACAGCTGCCTCTATGCAGACGTCTCCACAGAGCCACTTCTGAATGCCCCGCAGCCCAGGACTGAATGGATACACTAACAAGTGCACCGGTGTGAGCAACCACATATGCAGAAGGACGTCTTTCATCTCACAGAAGCGCGAACGTCTTGGCGTTCAAGCACATGGCAGAAACAAGGTGTGAACAGATGAGCTGCTGCTATTTTCTCCGTTCGGCATGCTTCGTTGTAGCTCTCTTGCCGGTCGCCGGCTTAGCGGCTTGCTTTGCGCGACTAGCTCTGGGGAGAGAAGGAGATAGCGCCGGAAACCTCGCCTTTTGCCTTCTTCGGCGCTGGAACCTGGTTGCTGCGCCTTCTCTTTGTCCATGTGCACACACACGATTCCTCAGCGAAAACCATGCAGAAACCTTTCCACGAGCACCCAGGGATGTGCACCCAGCACCACGTGCACGCACACGCAGCTAGAGAAAAGCACCTACCTTTTCACACACTGATGCCTAAGCAAACGCGTGGCCACACACACGCACACATCCGCAAGCGCGCCTACTCCCATCTATTGAGGGAAAGACGGACGAGCTCTTTGGTTGCTCTTCACAGGCTTGTCCCTGATCTATAGCTGAGGGCAAACACTTGTGTGCTTGTGGGAGAGCCTGTGTCTTTCCTGGAAGCGTTTGGGAGTTTTGCTCAGACGCGTGTTTCCTCAAGTTCAAGAATCAAGATCTAGGATACCTGCAGACAGGTGCCTGTTTGTGTGGAGACAGTCTGTTTGAAACTGTGTTCCTCAGCGCCCGCTCTTTCTCCCCGTCGCTCCACACGCCTGGGAGTCCCTTTCTTTCTCTCCACAAGCACGTGTGTTGACTTCGTCGCACATGTGCATCTGCACAAGCGTTGAGCTCAGCAGAGCGTGTCTCTTGACACTTGATGTGCGTTGGCTGTGTCTGCCTGCTCCAGTGAAGAGAGAAACGGGAAATCATCTTGGTAGAGGCAACAAAGCAAAAGCGAGGCAGGATTGACATCTGCTCAACAGAGACGGATTCCCTGCGCTGACACAGTTCACAGTTACACGAGAAGCAATCTGAGCGGTCCGTCGACCGGAGACGTGTTTCCCAAGAGGTCGTTTAGCGAGTGAACAGCAGTGTGCGCGACTTTCAGGAGTGTGCCTGGAAAGTGCCAGAATCACCAGGAGCATCTGTGCAAAAGCTGCTGCCTCTGTGACCGCATTGAGGCACGTTCGCGTGTCTGCGAGTATATAGACGGCTCTTTCGCGTTCACTCCGAGGGAAACGGTCCGCTATTGCTTCTGTGCGCACAGACGCGATTCCCTTGTCTCTTGCGAACACAGGGAACTCTGTGCATCCAAATCTACAGGCTAAGGACGCGTCTGCATATGTTTTGGTGAACAATCGAGTGTGCGTGTTCTGACAGCTGCCTCTATGCAGACGTCTCCACAGAGCCACTTCTGAATGCCCCGCAGCCCAGGACTGAATGGATACACTAACAAGTGCACCGGTGTGAGCAACCACATATGCAGAAGGACGTCTTTCATCTCACAGAAGCGCGAACGTCTTGGCGTTCAAGCACATGGCAGAAACAAGGTGTGAACAGATGAGCTGCTGCTATTTTCTCCGTTCGGCATGCTTCGTTGTAGCTCTCTTGCCGGTCGCCGGCTTAGCGGCTTGCTTTGCGCGACTAGCTCTGGGGAGAGAAGGAGATAGCGCCGGAAACCTCGCCTTTTGCCTTCTTCGGCGCTGGAACCTGGTTGCTGCGCCTTCTCTTTGTCCATGTGCACACACACGATTCCTCAGCGAAAACCATGCAGAAACCTTTCCACGAGCACCCAGGGATGTGCACCCAGCACCACGTGCACGCACACGCAGCTAGAGAAAAGCACCTACCTTTTCACACACTGATGCCTAAGCAAACGCGTGGCCACACACACGCACACATCCGCAAGCGCGCCTACTCCCATCTATTGAGGGAAAGACGGACGAGCTCTTTGGTTGCTCTTCACAGGCTTGTCCCTGATCTATAGCTGAGGGCAAACACTTGTGTGCTTGTGGGAGAGCCTGTGTCTTTCCTGGAAGCGTTTGGGAGTTTTGCTCAGACGCGTGTTTCCTCAAGTTCAAGAATCAAGATCTAGGATACCTGCAGACAGGTGCCTGTTTGTGTGGAGACAGTCTGTTTGAAACTGTGTTCCTCAGCGCCCGCTCTTTCTCCCCGTCGCTCCACACGCCTGGGAGTCCCTTTCTTTCTCTCCACAAGCACGTGTGTTGACTTCGTCGCACATGTGCATCTGCACAAGCGTTGAGCTCAGCAGAGCGTGTCTCTTGACACTTGATGTGCGTTGGCTGTGTCTGCCTGCTCCAGTGAAGAGAGAAACGGGAAATCATCTTGGTAGAGGCAACAAAGCAAAAGCGAGGCAGGATTGACATCTGCTCAACAGAGACGGATTCCCTGCGCTGACACAGTTCACAGTTACACGAGAAGCAATTCTGAGCGGTCCGTCGACCGGAGACGTGTTTCCCAAGAGGTCGTTTAGCGAGTGAACAGCAGTGTGCGCGACTTTCAGGAGTGTGCCTGGAAAGTGCCAGAATCACCAGGAGCATCTGTGCAAAAGCTGCTGCCTCTGTGACCGCATTGAGGCACGTTCGCGTGTCTGCGAGTATATAGACGGCTCTTTCGCGTTCACTCCGAGGGAAACGGTCCGCTATTGCTTCTGTGCGCACAGACGCGATTCCCTTGTCTCTTGCGAACACAGGGAACTCTGTGCATCCAAATCTACAGGCTAAGGACGCGTCTGCATATGTTTTGGTGAACAATCGAGTGTGCGTGTTCTGACAGCTGCCTCTATGCAGACGTCTCCACAGAGCCACTTCTGAATGCCCCGCAGCCCAGGACTGAATGGATACACTAACAAGTGCACCGGTGTGAGCAACCACATATGCAGAAGGACGTCTTTCATCTCACAGAAGCGCGAACGTCTTGGCGTTCAAGCACATGGCAGAAACAAGGTGTGAACAGATGAGCTGCTGCTATTTTCTCCGTTCGGCATGCTTCGTTGTAGCTCTCTTGCCGGTCGCCGGCTTAGCGGCTTGCTTTGCGCGACTAGCTCTGGGGAGAGAAGGAGATAGCGCCGGAAACCTCGCCTTTTGCCTTCTTCGGCGCTGGAACCTGGTTGCTGCGCCTTCTCTTTGTCCATGTGCACACACACGATTCCTCAGCGAAAACCATGCAGAAACCTTTCCACGAGCACCCAGGGATGTGCACCCAGCACCACGTGCACGCACACGCAGCTAGAGAAAAGCACCTACCTTTTCACACACTGATGCCTAAGCAAACGCGTGGCCACACACACGCACACATCCGCAAGCGCGCCTACTCCCATCTATTGAGGGAAAGACGGACGAGCTCTTTGGTTGCTCTTCACAGGCTTGTCCCTGATCTATAGCTGAGGGCAAACACTTGTGTGCTTGTGGGAGAGCCTGTGTCTTTCCTGGAAGCGTTTGGGAGTTTTGCTCAGACGCGTGTTTCCTCAAGTTCAAGAATCAAGATCTAGGATACCTGCAGACAGGTGCCTGTTTGTGTGGAGACAGTCTGTTTGAAACTGTGTTCCTCAGCGCCCGCTCTTTCTCCCCGTCGCTCCACACGCCTGGGAGTCCCTTTCTTTCTCTCCACAAGCACGTGTGTTGACTTCGTCGCACATGTGCATCTGCACAAGCGTTGAGCTCAGCAGAGCGTGTCTCTTGACACTTGATGTGCGTTGGCTGTGTCTGCCTGCTCCAGTGAAGAGAGAAACGGGAAATCATCTTGGTAGAGGCAACAAAGCAAAAGCGAGGCAGGATTGACATCTGCTCAACAGAGACGGATTCCCTGCGCTGACACAGTTCACAGTTACACGAGAAGCAATCTGAGCGGTCCGTCGACCGGAGACGTGTTTCCCAAGAGGTCGTTTAGCGAGTGAACAGCAGTGTGCGCGACTTTCAGGAGTGTGCCTGGAAAGTGCCAGAATCACCAGGAGCATCTGTGCAAAAGCTGCTGCCTCTGTGACCGCATTGAGGCACGTTCGCGTGTCTGCGAGTATATAGACGGCTCTTTCGCGTTCACTCCGAGGGAAACGGTCCGCTATTGCTTCTGTGCGCACAGACGCGATTCCCTTGTCTCTTGCGAACACAGGGAACTCTGTGCATCCAAATCTACAGGCTAAGGACGCGTCTGCATATGTTTTGGTGAACAATCGAGTGTGCGTGTTCTGACAGCTGCCTCTATGCAGACGTCTCCACAGAGCCACTTCTGAATGCCCCGCAGCCCAGGACTGAATGGATACACTAACAAGTGCACCGGTGTGAGCAACCACATATGCAGAAGGACGTCTTTCATCTCACAGAAGCGCGAACGTCTTGGCGTTCAAGCACATGGCAGAAACAAGGTGTGAACAGATGAGCTGCTGCTATTTTCTCCGTTCGGCATGCTTCGTTGTAGCTCTCTTGCCGGTCGCCGGCTTAGCGGCTTGCTTTGCGCGACTAGCTCTGGGGAGAGAAGGAGATAGCGCCGGAAACCTCGCCTTTTGCCTTCTTCGGCGCTGGAACCTGGTTGCTGCGCCTTCTCTTTGTCCATGTGCACACACACGATTCCTCAGCGAAAACCATGCAGAAACCTTTCCACGAGCACCCAGGGATGTGCACCCAGCACCACGTGCACGCACACGCAGCTAGAGAAAAGCACCTACCTTTTCACACACTGATGCCTAAGCAAACGCGTGGCCACACACACGCACACATCCGCAAGCGCGCCTACTCCCATCTATTGAGGGAAAGACGGACGAGCTCTTTGGTTGCTCTTCACAGGCTTGTCCCTGATCTATAGCTGAGGGCAAACACTTGTGTGCTTGTGGGAGAGCCTGTGTCTTTCCTGGAAGCGTTTGGGAGTTTTGCTCAGACGCGTGTTTCCTCAAGTTCAAGAATCAAGATCTAGGATACCTGCAGACAGGTGCCTGTTTGTGTGGAGACAGTCTGTTTGAAACTGTGTTCCTCAGCGCCCGCTCTTTCTCCCCGTCGCTCCACACGCCTGGGAGTCCCTTTCTTTCTCTCCACAAGCACGTGTGTTGACTTCGTCGCACATGTGCATCTGCACAAGCGTTGAGCTCAGCAGAGCGTGTCTCTTGACACTTGATGTGCGTTGGCTGTGTCTGCCTGCTCCAGTGAAGAGAGAAACGGGAAATCATCTTGGTAGAGGCAACAAAGCAAAGGCGAGGCAGGATTGACATCTGCTCAACAGAGACGGATTCCCTGCGCTGACACAGTTCACAGTTACACGAGAAGCAATCTGAGCGGTCCGTCGACCGGAGACGTGTTTCCCAAGAGGTCGTTTAGCGAGTGAACAGCAGTGTGCGCGACTTTCAGGAGTGTGCCTGGAAAGTGCCAGAATCACCAGGAGCATCTGTGCAAAAGCTGCTGCCTCTGTGACCGCATTGAGGCACGTTCGCGTGTCTGCGAGTATATAGACGGCTCTTTCGCGTTCACTCCGAGGGAAACGGTCCGCTATTGCTTCTGTGCGCACAGACGCGATTCCCTTGTCTCTTGCGAACACAGGGAACTCTGTGCATCCAAATCTACAGGCTAAGGACGCGTCTGCATATGTTTTGGTGAACAATCGAGTGTGCGTGTTCTGACAGCTGCCTCTATGCAGACGTCTCCACAGAGCCACTTCTGAATGCCCCGCAGCCCAGGACTGAATGGATACACTAACAAGTGCACCGGTGTGAGCAACCACATATGCAGAAGGACGTCTTTCATCTCACAGAAGCGCGAACGTCTTGGCGTTCAAGCACATGGCAGAAACAAGGTGTGAACAGATGAGCTGCTGCTATTTTCTCCGTTCGGCATGCTTCGTTGTAGCTCTCTTGCCGGTCGCCGGCTTAGCGGCTTGCTTTGCGCGACTAGCTCTGGGGAGAGAAGGAGATAGCGCCGGAAACCTCGCCTTTTGCCTTCTTCGGCGCTGGAACCTGGTTGCTGCGCCTTCTCTTTGTCCATGTGCACACACACGATTCCTCAGCGAAAACCATGCAGAAACCTTTCCACGAGCACCCAGGGATGTGCACCCAGCACCACGTGCACGCACACGCAGCTAGAGAAAAGCACCTACCTTTTCACACACTGATGCCTAAGCAAACGCGTGGCCACACACACGCACACATCCGCAAGCGCGCCTACTCCCATCTATTGAGGGAAAGACGGACGAGCTCTTTGGTTGCTCTTCACAGGCTTGTCCCTGATCTATAGCTGAGGGCAAACACTTGTGTGCTTGTGGGAGAGCCTGTGTCTTTCCTGGAAGCGTTTGGGAGTTTTGCTCAGACGCGTGTTTCCTCAAGTTCAAGAATCAAGATCTAGGATACCTGCAGACAGGTGCCTGTTTGTGTGGAGACAGTCTGTTTGAAACTGTGTTCCTCAGCGCCCGCTCTTTCTCCCCGTCGCTCCACACGCCTGGGAGTCCCTTTCTTTCTCTCCACAAGCACGTGTGTTGACTTCGTCGCACATGTGCATCTGCACAAGCGTTGAGCTCAGCAGAGCGTGTCTCTTGACACTTGATGTGCGTTGGCTGTGTCTGCCTGCTCCAGTGAAGAGAGAAACGGGAAATCATCTTGGTAGAGGCAACAAAGCAAAAGCGAGGCAGGATTGACATCTGCTCAACAGAGACGGATTCCCTGCGCTGACACAGTTCACAGTTACACGAGAAGCAATCTGAGCGGTCCGTCGACCGGAGACGTGTTTCCCAAGAGGTCGTTTAGCGAGTGAACAGCAGTGTGCGCGACTTTCAGGAGTGTGCCTGGAAAGTGCCAGAATCACCAGGAGCATCTGTGCAAAAGCTGCTGCCTCTGTGACCGCATTGAGGCACGTTCGCGTGTCTGCGAGTATATAGACGGCTCTTTCGCGTTCACTCCGAGGGAAACGGTCCGCTATTGCTTCTGTGCGCACAGACGCGATTCCCTTGTCTCTTGCGAACACAGGGAACTCTGTGCATCCAAATCTACAGGCTAAGGACGCGTCTGCATATGTTTTGGTGAACAATCGAGTGTGCGTGTTCTGACAGCTGCCTCTATGCAGACGTCTCCACAGAGCCACTTCTGAATGCCCCGCAGCCCAGGACTGAATGGATACACTAACAAGTGCACCGGTGTGAGCAACCACATATGCAGAAGGACGTCTTTCATCTCACAGAAGCGCGAACGTCTTGGCGTTCAAGCACATGGCAGAAACAAGGTGTGAACAGATGAGCTGCTGCTATTTTCTCCGTTCGGCATGCTTCGTTGTAGCTCTCTTGCCGGTCGCCGGCTTAGCGGCTTGCTTTGCGCGACTAGCTCTGGGGAGAGAAGGAGATAGCGCCGGAAACCTCGCCTTTTGCCTTCTTCGGCGCTGGAACCTGGTTGCTGCGCCTTCTCTTTGTCCATGTGCACACACACGATTCCTCAGCGAAAACCATGCAGAAACCTTTCCACGAGCACCCAGGGATGTGCACCCAGCACCACGTGCACGCACACGCAGCTAGAGAAAAGCACCTACCTTTTCACACACTGATGCCTAAGCAAACGCGTGGCCACACACACGCACACATCCGCAAGCGCGCCTACTCCCATCTATTGAGGGAAAGACGGACGAGCTCTTTGGTTGCTCTTCACAGGCTTGTCCCTGATCTATAGCTGAGGGCAAACACTTGTGTGCTTGTGGGAGAGCCTGTGTCTTTCCTGGAAGCGTTTGGGAGTTTTGCTCAGACGCGTGTTTCCTCAAGTTCAAGAATCAAGATCTAGGATACCTGCAGACAGGTGCCTGTTTGTGTGGAGACAGTCTGTTTGAAACTGTGTTCCTCAGCGCCCGCTCTTTCTCCCCGTCGCTCCACACGCCTGGGAGTCCCTTTCTTTCTCTCCACAAGCACGTGTGTTGACTTCGTCGCACATGTGCATCTGCACAAGCGTTGAGCTCAGCAGAGCGTGTCTCTTGACACTTGATGTGCGTTGGCTGTGTCTGCCTGCTCCAGTGAAGAGAGAAACGGGAAATCATCTTGGTAGAGGCAACAAAGCAAAGGCGAGGCAGGATTGACATCTGCTCAACAGAGACGGATTCCCTGCGCTGACACAGTTCACAGTTACACGAGAAGCAATCTGAGCGGTCCGTCGACCGGAGACGTGTTTCCCAAGAGGTCGTTTAGCGAGTGAACAGCAGTGTGCGCGACTTTCAGGAGTGTGCCTGGAAAGTGCCAGAATCACCAGGAGCATCTGTGCAAAAGCTGCTGCCTCTGTGACCGCATTGAGGCACGTTCGCGTGTCTGCGAGTATATAGACGGCTCTTTCGCGTTCACTCCGAGGGAAACGGTCCGCTATTGCTTCTGTGCGCACAGACGCGATTCCCTTGTCTCTTGCGAACACAGGGAACTCTGTGCATCCAAATCTACAGGCTAAGGACGCGTCTGCATATGTTTTGGTGAACAATCGAGTGTGCGTGTTCTGACAGCTGCCTCTATGCAGACGTCTCCACAGAGCCACTTCTGAATGCCCCGCAGCCCAGGACTGAATGGATACACTAACAAGTGCACCGGTGTGAGCAACCACATATGCAGAAGGACGTCTTTCATCTCACAGAAGCGCGAACGTCTTGGCGTTCAAGCACATGGCAGAAACAAGGTGTGAACAGATGAGCTGCTGCTATTTTCTCCGTTCGGCATGCTTCGTTGTAGCTCTCTTGCCGGTCGCCGGCTTAGCGGCTTGCTTTGCGCGACTAGCTCTGGGGAGAGAAGGAGATAGCGCCGGAAACCTCGCCTTTTGCCTTCTTCGGCGCTGGAACCTGGTTGCTGCGCCTTCTCTTTGTCCATGTGCACACACACGATTCCTCAGCGAAAACCATGCAGAAACCTTTCCACGAGCACCCAGGGATGTGCACCCAGCACCACGTGCACGCACACGCAGCTAGAGAAAAGCACCTACCTTTTCACACACTGATGCCTAAGCAAACGCGTGGCCACACACACGCACACATCCGCAAGCGCGCCTACTCCCATCTATTGAGGGAAAGACGGACGAGCTCTTTGGTTGCTCTTCACAGGCTTGTCCCTGATCTATAGCTGAGGGCAAACACTTGTGTGCTTGTGGGAGAGCCTGTGTCTTTCCTGGAAGCGTTTGGGAGTTTTGCTCAGACGCGTGTTTCCTCAAGTTCAAGAATCAAGATCTAGGATACCTGCAGACAGGTGCCTGTTTGTGTGGAGACAGTCTGTTTGAAACTGTGTTCCTCAGCGCCCGCTCTTTCTCCCCGTCGCTCCACACGCCTGGGAGTCCCTTTCTTTCTCTCCACAAGCACGTGTGTTGACTTCGTCGCACATGTGCATCTGCACAAGCGTTGAGCTCAGCAGAGCGTGTCTCTTGACACTTGATGTGCGTTGGCTGTGTCTGCCTGCTCCAGTGAAGAGAGAAACGGGAAATCATCTTGGTAGAGGCAACAAAGCAAAAGCGAGGCAGGATTGACATCTGCTCAACAGAGACGGATTCCCTGCGCTGACACAGTTCACAGTTACACGAGAAGCAATCTGAGCGGTCCGTCGACCGGAGACGTGTTTCCCAAGAGGTCGTTTAGCGAGTGAACAGCAGTGTGCGCGACTTTCAGGAGTGTGCCTGGAAAGTGCCAGAATCACCAGGAGCATCTGTGCAAAAGCTGCTGCCTCTGTGACCGCATTGAGGCACGTTCGCGTGTCTGCGAGTATATAGACGGCTCTTTCGCGTTCACTCCGAGGGAAACGGTCCGCTATTGCTTCTGTGCGCACAGACGCGATTCCCTTGTCTCTTGCGAACACAGGGAACTCTGTGCATCCAAATCTACAGGCTAAGGACGCGTCTGCATATGTTTTGGTGAACAATCGAGTGTGCGTGTTCTGACAGCTGCCTCTATGCAGACGTCTCCACAGAGCCACTTCTGAATGCCCCGCAGCCCAGGACTGAATGGATACACTAACAAGTGCACCGGTGTGAGCAACCACATATGCAGAAGGACGTCTTTCATCTCACAGAAGCGCGAACGTCTTGGCGTTCAAGCACATGGCAGAAACAAGGTGTGAACAGATGAGCTGCTGCTATTTTCTCCGTTCGGCATGCTTCGTTGTAGCTCTCTTGCCGGTCGCCGGCTTAGCGGCTTGCTTTGCGCGACTAGCTCTGGGGAGAGAAGGAGATAGCGCCGGAAACCTCGCCTTTTGCCTTCTTCGGCGCTGGAACCTGGTTGCTGCGCCTTCTCTTTGTCCATGTGCACACACACGATTCCTCAGCGAAAACCATGCAGAAACCTTTCCACGAGCACCCAGGGATGTGCACCCAGCACCACGTGCACGCACACGCAGCTAGAGAAAAGCACCTACCTTTTCACACACTGATGCCTAAGCAAACGCGTGGCCACACACACGCACACATCCGCAAGCGCGCCTACTCCCATCTATTGAGGGAAAGACGGACGAGCTCTTTGGTTGCTCTTCACAGGCTTGTCCCTGATCTATAGCTGAGGGCAAACACTTGTGTGCTTGTGGGAGAGCCTGTGTCTTTCCTGGAAGCGTTTGGGAGTTTTGCTCAGACGCGTGTTTCCTCAAGTTCAAGAATCAAGATCTAGGATACCTGCAGACAGGTGCCTGTTTGTGTGGAGACAGTCTGTTTGAAACTGTGTTCCTCAGCGCCCGCTCTTTCTCCCCGTCGCTCCACACGCCTGGGAGTCCCTTTCTTTCTCTCCACAAGCACGTGTGTTGACTTCGTCGCACATGTGCATCTGCACAAGCGTTGAGCTCAGCAGAGCGTGTCTCTTGACACTTGATGTGCGTTGGCTGTGTCTGCCTGCTCCAGTGAAGAGAGAAACGGGAAATCATCTTGGTAGAGGCAACAAAGCAAAAGCGAGGCAGGATTGACATCTGCTCAACAGAGACGGATTCCCTGCGCTGACACAGTTCACAGTTACACGAGAAGCAATCTGAGCGGTCCGTCGACCGGAGACGTGTTTCCCAAGAGGTCGTTTAGCGAGTGAACAGCAGTGTGCGCGACTTTCAGGAGTGTGCCTGGAAAGTGCCAGAATCACCAGGAGCATCTGTGCAAAAGCTGCTGCCTCTGTGACCGCATTGAGGCACGTTCGCGTGTCTGCGAGTATATAGACGGCTCTTTCGCGTTCACTCCGAGGGAAACGGTCCGCTATTGCTTCTGTGCGCACAGACGCGATTCCCTTGTCTCTTGCGAACACAGGGAACTCTGTGCATCCAAATCTACAGGCTAAGGACGCGTCTGCATATGTTTTGGTGAACAATCGAGTGTGCGTGTTCTGACAGCTGCCTCTATGCAGACGTCTCCACAGAGCCACTTCTGAATGCCCCGCAGCCCAGGACTGAATGGATACACTAACAAGTGCACCGGTGTGAGCAACCACATATGCAGAAGGACGTCTTTCATCTCACAGAAGCGCGAACGTCTTGGCGTTCAAGCACATGGCAGAAACAAGGTGTGAACAGATGAGCTGCTGCTATTTTCTCCGTTCGGCATGCTTCGTTGTAGCTCTCTTGCCGGTCGCCGGCTTAGCGGCTTGCTTTGCGCGACTAGCTCTGGGGAGAGAAGGAGATAGCGCCGGAAACCTCGCCTTTTGCCTTCTTCGGCGCTGGAACCTGGTTGCTGCGCCTTCTCTTTGTCCATGTGCACACACACGATTCCTCAGCGAAAACCATGCAGAAACCTTTCCACGAGCACCCAGGGATGTGCACCCAGCACCACGTGCACGCACACGCAGCTAGAGAAAAGCACCTACCTTTTCACACACTGATGCCTAAGCAAACGCGTGGCCACACACACGCACACATCCGCAAGCGCGCCTACTCCCATCTATTGAGGGAAAGACGGACGAGCTCTTTGGTTGCTCTTCACAGGCTTGTCCCTGATCTATAGCTGAGGGCAAACACTTGTGTGCTTGTGGGAGAGCCTGTGTCTTTCCTGGAAGCGTTTGGGAGTTTTGCTCAGACGCGTGTTTCCTCAAGTTCAAGAATCAAGATCTAGGATACCTGCAGACAGGTGCCTGTTTGTGTGGAGACAGTCTGTTTGAAACTGTGTTCCTCAGCGCCCGCTCTTTCTCCCCGTCGCTCCACACGCCTGGGAGTCCCTTTCTTTCTCTCCACAAGCACGTGTGTTGACTTCGTCGCACATGTGCATCTGCACAAGCGTTGAGCTCAGCAGAGCGTGTCTCTTGACACTTGATGTGCGTTGGCTGTGTCTGCCTGCTCCAGTGAAGAGAGAAACGGGAAATCATCTTGGTAGAGGCAACAAAGCAAAGGCGAGGCAGGATTGACATCTGCTCAACAGAGACGGATTCCCTGCGCTGACACAGTTCACAGTTACACGAGAAGCAATCTGAGCGGTCCGTCGACCGGAGACGTGTTTCCCAAGAGGTCGTTTAGCGAGTGAACAGCAGTGTGCGCGACTTTCAGGAGTGTGCCTGGAAAGTGCCAGAATCACCAGGAGCATCTGTGCAAAAGCTGCTGCCTCTGTGACCGCATTGAGGCACGTTCGCGTGTCTGCGAGTATATAGACGGCTCTTTCGCGTTCACTCCGAGGGAAACGGTCCGCTATTGCTTCTGTGCGCACAGACGCGATTCCCTTGTCTCTTGCGAACACAGGGAACTCTGTGCATCCAAATCTACAGGCTAAGGACGCGTCTGCATATGTTTTGGTGAACAATCGAGTGTGCGTGTTCTGACAGCTGCCTCTATGCAGACGTCTCCACAGAGCCACTTCTGAATGCCCCGCAGCCCAGGACTGAATGGATACACTAACAAGTGCACCGGTGTGAGCAACCACATATGCAGAAGGACGTCTTTCATCTCACAGAAGCGCGAACGTCTTGGCGTTCAAGCACATGGCAGAAACAAGGTGTGAACAGATGAGCTGCTGCTATTTTCTCCGTTCGGCATGCTTCGTTGTAGCTCTCTTGCCGGTCGCCGGCTTAGCGGCTTGCTTTGCGCGACTAGCTCTGGGGAGAGAAGGAGATAGCGCCGGAAACCTCGCCTTTTGCCTTCTTCGGCGCTGGAACCTGGTTGCTGCGCCTTCTCTTTGTCCATGTGCACACACACGATTCCTCAGCGAAAACCATGCAGAAACCTTTCCACGAGCACCCAGGGATGTGCACCCAGCACCACGTGCACGCACACGCAGCTAGAGAAAAGCACCTACCTTTTCACACACTGATGCCTAAGCAAACGCGTGGCCACACACACGCACACATCCGCAAGCGCGCCTACTCCCATCTATTGAGGGAAAGACGGACGAGCTCTTTGGTTGCTCTTCACAGGCTTGTCCCTGATCTATAGCTGAGGGCAAACACTTGTGTGCTTGTGGGAGAGCCTGTGTCTTTCCTGGAAGCGTTTGGGAGTTTTGCTCAGACGCGTGTTTCCTCAAGTTCAAGAATCAAGATCTAGGATACCTGCAGACAGGTGCCTGTTTGTGTGGAGACAGTCTGTTTGAAACTGTGTTCCTCAGCGCCCGCTCTTTCTCCCCGTCGCTCCACACGCCTGGGAGTCCCTTTCTTTCTCTCCACAAGCACGTGTGTTGACTTCGTCGCACATGTGCATCTGCACAAGCGTTGAGCTCAGCAGAGCGTGTCTCTTGACACTTGATGTGCGTTGGCTGTGTCTGCCTGCTCCAGTGAAGAGAGAAACGGGAAATCATCTTGGTAGAGGCAACAAAGCAAAGGCGAGGCAGGATTGACATCTGCTCAACAGAGACGGATTCCCTGCGCTGACACAGTTCACAGTTACACGAGAAGCAATCTGAGCGGTCCGTCGACCGGAGACGTGTTTCCCAAGAGGTCGTTTAGCGAGTGAACAGCAGTGTGCGCGACTTTCAGGAGTGTGCCTGGAAAGTGCCAGAATCACCAGGAGCATCTGTGCAAAAGCTGCTGCCTCTGTGACCGCATTGAGGCACGTTCGCGTGTCTGCGAGTATATAGACGGCTCTTTCGCGTTCACTCCGAGGGAAACGGTCCGCTATTGCTTCTGTGCGCACAGACGCGATTCCCTTGTCTCTTGCGAACACAGGGAACTCTGTGCATCCAAATCTACAGGCTAAGGACGCGTCTGCATATGTTTTGGTGAACAATCGAGTGTGCGTGTTCTGACAGCTGCCTCTATGCAGACGTCTCCACAGAGCCACTTCTGAATGCCCCGCAGCCCAGGACTGAATGGATACACTAACAAGTGCACCGGTGTGAGCAACCACATATGCAGAAGGACGTCTTTCATCTCACAGAAGCGCGAACGTCTTGGCGTTCAAGCACATGGCAGAAACAAGGTGTGAACAGATGAGCTGCTGCTATTTTCTCCGTTCGGCATGCTTCGTTGTAGCTCTCTTGCCGGTCGCCGGCTTAGCGGCTTGCTTTGCGCGACTAGCTCTGGGGAGAGAAGGAGATAGCGCCGGAAACCTCGCCTTTTGCCTTCTTCGGCGCTGGAACCTGGTTGCTGCGCCTTCTCTTTGTCCATGTGCACACACACGATTCCTCAGCGAAAACCATGCAGAAACCTTTCCACGAGCACCCAGGGATGTGCACCCAGCACCACGTGCACGCACACGCAGCTAGAGAAAAGCACCTACCTTTTCACACACTGATGCCTAAGCAAACGCGTGGCCACACACACGCACACATCCGCAAGCGCGCCTACTCCCATCTATTGAGGGAAAGACGGACGAGCTCTTTGGTTGCTCTTCACAGGCTTGTCCCTGATCTATAGCTGAGGGCAAACACTTGTGTGCTTGTGGGAGAGCCTGTGTCTTTCCTGGAAGCGTTTGGGAGTTTTGCTCAGACGCGTGTTTCCTCAAGTTCAAGAATCAAGATCTAGGATACCTGCAGACAGGTGCCTGTTTGTGTGGAGACAGTCTGTTTGAAACTGTGTTCCTCAGCGCCCGCTCTTTCTCCCCGTCGCTCCACACGCCTGGGAGTCCCTTTCTTTCTCTCCACAAGCACGTGTGTTGACTTCGTCGCACATGTGCATCTGCACAAGCGTTGAGCTCAGCAGAGCGTGTCTCTTGACACTTGATGTGCGTTGGCTGTGTCTGCCTGCTCCAGTGAAGAGAGAAACGGGAAATCATCTTGGTAGAGGCAACAAAGCAAAGGCGAGGCAGGATTGACATCTGCTCAACAGAGACGGATTCCCTGCGCTGACACAGTTCACAGTTACACGAGAAGCAATCTGAGCGGTCCGTCGACCGGAGACGTGTTTCCCAAGAGGTCGTTTAGCGAGTGAACAGCAGTGTGCGCGACTTTCAGGAGTGTGCCTGGAAAGTGCCAGAATCACCAGGAGCATCTGTGCAAAAGCTGCTGCCTCTGTGACCGCATTGAGGCACGTTCGCGTGTCTGCGAGTATATAGACGGCTCTTTCGCGTTCACTCCGAGGGAAACGGTCCGCTATTGCTTCTGTGCGCACAGACGCGATTCCCTTGTCTCTTGCGAACACAGGGAACTCTGTGCATCCAAATCTACAGGCTAAGGACGCGTCTGCATATGTTTTGGTGAACAATCGAGTGTGCGTGTTCTGACAGCTGCCTCTATGCAGACGTCTCCACAGAGCCACTTCTGAATGCCCCGCAGCCCAGGACTGAATGGATACACTAACAAGTGCACCGGTGTGAGCAACCACATATGCAGAAGGACGTCTTTCATCTCACAGAAGCGCGAACGTCTTGGCGTTCAAGCACATGGCAGAAACAAGGTGTGAACAGATGAGCTGCTGCTATTTTCTCCGTTCGGCATGCTTCGTTGTAGCTCTCTTGCCGGTCGCCGGCTTAGCGGCTTGCTTTGCGCGACTAGCTCTGGGGAGAGAAGGAGATAGCGCCGGAAACCTCGCCTTTTGCCTTCTTCGGCGCTGGAACCTGGTTGCTGCGCCTTCTCTTTGTCCATGTGCACACACACGATTCCTCAGCGAAAACCATGCAGAAACCTTTCCACGAGCACCCAGGGATGTGCACCCAGCACCACGTGCACGCACACGCAGCTAGAGAAAAGCACCTACCTTTTCACACACTGATGCCTAAGCAAACGCGTGGCCACACACACGCACACATCCGCAAGCGCGCCTACTCCCATCTATTGAGGGAAAGACGGACGAGCTCTTTGGTTGCTCTTCACAGGCTTGTCCCTGATCTATAGCTGAGGGCAAACACTTGTGTGCTTGTGGGAGAGCCTGTGTCTTTCCTGGAAGCGTTTGGGAGTTTTGCTCAGACGCGTGTTTCCTCAAGTTCAAGAATCAAGATCTAGGATACCTGCAGACAGGTGCCTGTTTGTGTGGAGACAGTCTGTTTGAAACTGTGTTCCTCAGCGCCCGCTCTTTCTCCCCGTCGCTCCACACGCCTGGGAGTCCCTTTCTTTCTCTCCACAAGCACGTGTGTTGACTTCGTCGCACATGTGCATCTGCACAAGCGTTGAGCTCAGCAGAGCGTGTCTCTTGACACTTGATGTGCGTTGGCTGTGTCTGCCTGCTCCAGTGAAGAGAGAAACGGGAAATCATCTTGGTAGAGGCAACAAAGCAAAGGCGAGGCAGGATTGACATCTGCTCAACAGAGACGGATTCCCTGCGCTGACACAGTTCACAGTTACACGAGAAGCAATCTGAGCGGTCCGTCGACCGGAGACGTGTTTCCCAAGAGGTCGTTTAGCGAGTGAACAGCAGTGTGCGCGACTTTCAGGAGTGTGCCTGGAAAGTGCCAGAATCACCAGGAGCATCTGTGCAAAAGCTGCTGCCTCTGTGACCGCATTGAGGCACGTTCGCGTGTCTGCGAGTATATAGACGGCTCTTTCGCGTTCACTCCGAGGGAAACGGTCCGCTATTGCTTCTGTGCGCACAGACGCGATTCCCTTGTCTCTTGCGAACACAGGGAACTCTGTGCATCCAAATCTACAGGCTAAGGACGCGTCTGCATATGTTTTGGTGAACAATCGAGTGTGCGTGTTCTGACAGCTGCCTCTATGCAGACGTCTCCACAGAGCCACTTCTGAATGCCCCGCAGCCCAGGACTGAATGGATACACTAACAAGTGCACCGGTGTGAGCAACCACATATGCAGAAGGACGTCTTTCATCTCACAGAAGCGCGAACGTCTTGGCGTTCAAGCACATGGCAGAAACAAGGTGTGAACAGATGAGCTGCTGCTATTTTCTCCGTTCGGCATGCTTCGTTGTAGCTCTCTTGCCGGTCGCCGGCTTAGCGGCTTGCTTTGCGCGACTAGCTCTGGGGAGAGAAGGAGATAGCGCCGGAAACCTCGCCTTTTGCCTTCTTCGGCGCTGGAACCTGGTTGCTGCGCCTTCTCTTTGTCCATGTGCACACACACGATTCCTCAGCGAAAACCATGCAGAAACCTTTCCACGAGCACCCAGGGATGTGCACCCAGCACCACGTGCACGCACACGCAGCTAGAGAAAAGCACCTACCTTTTCACACACTGATGCCTAAGCAAACGCGTGGCCACACACACGCACACATCCGCAAGCGCGCCTACTCCCATCTACTGAGAGAAAGACGGACGAGCTCTTTGGTTGCTCTTCACAGGCTTGTCCCTGATCTATAGCTGAGGGCAAACACTTGTGTGCTTGTGGGAGAGCCTGTGTCTTTCCTGGAAGCGTTTGGGAGTTTTGCTCAGACGCGTGTTTCCTCAAGTTCAAGAATCAAGATCTAGGATACCTGCAGACAGGTGCCTGTTTGTGTGGAGACAGTCTGTTTGAAACTGTGCTCCTCAGCGCCCGCTCTTTCTCCCCGTCGCTCCACACGCCTGGGAGTCCCTTTCTTTCTCTCCACAAGCACGTGTGTTGACTTCGTCGCACATGTGCATCTGCACAAGCGTTGAGCTCAGCAGAGCGTGTCTCTTGACACTTGATGTGCGTTGGCTGTGTCTGCCTGCTCCAGTGAAGAGAGAAACGGGAAATCATCTTGGTAGAGGCAACAAAGCAAAAGCGAGGCAGGATTGACATCTGCTCAACAGAGACGGATTCCCTGCGCTGACACAGTTCACAGTTACACGAGAAGCAATCTGAGCGGTCCGTCGACCGGAGACGTGTTTCCCAAGAGGTCGTTTAGCGAGTGAACAGCAGTGTGCGCGACTTTCAGGAGTGTGCCTGGAAAGTGCCAGAATCACCAGGAGCATCTGTGCAAAAGCTGCTGCCTCTGTGACCGCATTGAGGCACGTTCGCGTGTCTGCGAGTATATAGACGGCTCTTTCGCGTTCACTCCGAGGGAAACGGTCCGCTATTGCTTCTGTGCGCACAGACGCGATTCCCTTGTCTCTTGCGAACACAGGGAACTCTGTGCATCCAAATCTACAGGCTAAGGACGCGTCTGCATATGTTTTGGTGAACAATCGAGTGTGCGTGTTCTGACAGCTGCCTCTATGCAGACGTCTCCACAGAGCCACTTCTGAATGCCCCGCAGCCCAGGACTGAATGGATACACTAACAAGTGCACCGGTGTGAGCAACCACATATGCAGAAGGACGTCTTTCATCTCACAGAAGCGCGAACGTCTTGGCGTTCAAGCACATGGCAGAAACAAGGTGTGAACAGATGAGCTGCTGCTATTTTCTCCGTTCGGCATGCTTCGTTGTAGCTCTCTTGCCGGTCGCCGGCTTAGCGGCTTGCTTTGCGCGACTAGCTCTGGGGAGAGAAGGAGATAGCGCCGGAAACCTCGCCTTTTGCCTTCTTCGGCGCTGGAACCTGGTTGCTGCGCCTTCTCTTTGTCCATGTGCACACACACGATTCCTCAGCGAAAACCATGCAGAAACCTTTCCACGAGCACCCAGGGATGTGCACCCAGCACCACGTGCACGCACACGCAGCTAGAGAAAAGCACCTACCTTTTCACACACTGATGCCTAAGCAAACGCGTGGCCACACACACGCACACATCCGCAAGCGCGCCTACTCCCATCTACTGAGAGAAAGACGGACGAGCTCTTTGGTTGCTCTTCACAGGCTTGTCCCTGATCTATAGCTGAGGGCAAACACTTGTGTGCTTGTGGGAGAGCCTGTGTCTTTCCTGGAAGCGTTTGGGAGTTTTGCTCAGACGCGTGTTTCCTCAAGTTCAAGAATCAAGATCTAGGATACCTGCAGACAGGTGCCTGTTTGTGTGGAGACAGTCTGTTTGAAACTGTGCTCCTCAGCGCCCGCTCTTTCTCCCCGTCGCTCCACACGCCTGGGAGTCCCTTTCTTTCTCTCCACAAGCACGTGTGTTGACTTCGTCGCACATGTGCATCTGCACAAGCGTTGAGCTCAGCAGAGCGTGTCTCTTGACACTTGATGTGCGTTGGCTGTGTCTGCCTGCTCCAGTGAAGAGAGAAACGGGAAATCATCTTGGTAGAGGCAACAAAGCAAAAGCGAGGCAGGATTGACATATGCTCAACAGAGACGGATTCCCTGCGCTGACACAGTTCACAGTTACACGAGAAGCAATCTGAGCGGTCCGTCGACCGGAGACGTGTTTCCCAAGAGGTCGTTTAGCGAGTGAACAGCAGTGTGCGCGACTTTCAGGAGTGTGCCTGGAAAGTGCCAGAATCACCAGGAGCATCTGTGCAAAAGCTGCTGCCTCTGTGACCGCATTGAGGCACGTTCGCGTGTCTGCGAGTATATAGACGGCTCTTTCGCGTTCACTCCGAGGGAAACGGTCCGCTATTGCTTCTGTGCGCACAGACGCGATTCCCTTGTCTCTTGCGAACACAGGGAACTCTGTGCATCCAAATCTACAGGCTAAGGACGCGTCTGCATATGTTTTGGTGAACAATCGAGTGTGCGTGTTCTGACAGCTGCCTCTATGCAGACGTCTCCACAGAGCCACTTCTGAATGCCCCGCAGCCCAGGACTGAATGGATACACTAACAAGTGCACCGGTGTGAGCAACCACATATGCAGAAGGACGTCTTTCATCTCACAGAAGCGCGAACGTCTTGGCGTTCAAGCACATGGCAGAAACAAGGTGTGAACAGATGAGCTGCTGCTATTTTCTCCGTTCGGCATGCTTCGTTGTAGCTCTCTTGCCGGTCGCCGGCTTAGCGGCTTGCTTTGCGCGACTAGCTCTGGGGAGAGAAGGAGATAGCGCCGGAAACCTCGCCTTTTGCCTTCTTCGGCGCTGGAACCTGGTTGCTGCGCCTTCTCTTTGTCCATGTGCACACACACGATTCCTCAGCGAAAACCATGCAGAAACCTTTCCACGAGCACCCAGGGATGTGCACCCAGCACCACGTGCACGCACACGCAGCTAGAGAAAAGCACCTACCTTTTCACACACTGATGCCTAAGCAAACGCGTGGCCACACACACGCACACATCCGCAAGCGCGCCTACTCCCATCTACTGAGGGAAAGACGGACGAGCTCTTTGGTTGCTCTTCACAGGCTTGTCCCTGATCTATAGCTGAGGGCAAACACTTGTGTGCTTGTGGGAGAGCCTGTGTCTTTCCTGGAAGCGTTTGGGAGTTTTGCTCAGACGCGTGTTTCCTCAAGTTCAAGAATCAAGATCTAGGATACCTGCAGACAGGTGCCTGTTTGTGTGGAGACAGTCTGTTTGAAACTGTGTTCCTCAGCGCCCGCTCTTTCTCCCCGTCGCTCCACACGCCTGGGAGTCCCTTTCTTTCTCTCCACAAGCACGTGTGTTGACTTCGTCGCACATGTGCATCTGCACAAGCGTTGAGCTCAGCAGAGCGTGTCTCTTGACACTTGATGTGCGTTGGCTGTGTCTGCCTGCTCCAGTGAAGAGAGAAACGGGAAATCATCTTGGTAGAGGCAACAAAGCAAAAGCGAGGCAGGATTGACATCTGCTCAACAGAGACGGATTCCCTGCGCTGACACAGTTCACAGTTACACGAGAAGCAATCTGAGCGGTCCGTCGACCGGAGACGTGTTTCCCAAGAGGTCGTTTAGCGAGTGAACAGCAGTGTGCGCGACTTTCAGGAGTGTGCCTGGAAAGTGCCAGAATCACCAGGAGCATCTGTGCAAAAGCTGCTGCCTCTGTGACCGCATTGAGGCACGTTCGCGTGTCTGCGAGTATATAGACGGCTCTTTCGCGTTCACTCCGAGGGAAACGGTCCGCTATTGCTTCTGTGCGCACAGACGCGATTCCCTTGTCTCTTGCGAACACAGGGAACTCTGTGCATCCAAATCTACAGGCTAAGGACGCGTCTGCATATGTTTTGGTGAACAATCGAGTGTGCGTGTTCTGACAGCTGCCTCTATGCAGACGTCTCCACAGAGCCACTTCTGAATGCCCCGCAGCCCAGGACTGAATGGATACACTAACAAGTGCACCGGTGTGAGCAACCACATATGCAGAAGGACGTCTTTCATCTCACAGAAGCGCGAACGTCTTGGCGTTCAAGCACATGGCAGAAACAAGGTGTGAACAGATGAGCTGCTGCTATTTTCTCCGTTCGGCATGCTTCGTTGTAGCTCTCTTGCCGGTCGCCGGCTTAGCGGCTTGCTTTGCGCGACTAGCTCTGGGGAGAGAAGGAGATAGCGCCGGAAACCTCGCCTTTTGCCTTCTTCGGCGCTGGAACCTGGTTGCTGCGCCTTCTCTTTGTCCATGTGCACACACACGATTCCTCAGCGAAAACCATGCAGAAACCTTTCCACGAGCACCCAGGGATGTGCACCCAGCACCACGTGCACGCACACGCAGCTAGAGAAAAGCACCTACCTTTTCACACACTGATGCCTAAGCAAACGCGTGGCCACACACACGCACACATCCGCAAGCGCGCCTACTCCCATCTACTGAGGGAAAGACGGACGAGCTCTTTGGTTGCTCTTCACAGGCTTGTCCCTGATCTATAGCTGAGGGCAAACACTTGTGTGCTTGTGGGAGAGCCTGTGTCTTTCCTGGAAGCGTTTGGGAGTTTTGCTCAGACGCGTGTTTCCTCAAGTTCAAGAATCAAGATCTAGGATACCTGCAGACAGGTGCCTGTTTGTGTGGAGACAGTCTGTTTGAAACTGTGTTCCTCAGCGCCCGCTCTTTCTCCCCGTCGCTCCACACGCCTGGGAGTCCCTTTCTTTCTCTCCACAAGCACGTGTGTTGACTTCGTCGCACATGTGCATCTGCACAAGCGTTGAGCTCAGCAGAGCGTGTCTCTTGACACTTGATGTGCGTTGGCTGTGTCTGCCTGCTCCAGTGAAGAGAGAAACGGGAAATCATCTTGGTAGAGGCAACAAAGCAAAGGCGAGGCAGGATTGACATCTGCTCAACAGAGACGGATTCCCTGCGCTGACACAGTTCACAGTTACACGAGAAGCAATCTGAGCGGTCCGTCGACCGGAGACGTGTTTCCCAAGAGGTCGTTTAGCGAGTGAACAGCAGTGTGCGCGACTTTCAGGAGTGTGCCTGGAAAGTGCCAGAATCACCAGGAGCATCTGTGCAAAAGCTGCTGCCTCTGTGACCGCATTGAGGCACGTTCGCGTGTCTGCGAGTATATAGACGGCTCTTTCGCGTTCACTCCGAGGGAAACGGTCCGCTATTGCTTCTGTGCGCACAGACGCGATTCCCTTGTCTCTTGCGAACACAGGGAACTCTGTGCATCCAAATCTACAGGCTAAGGACGCGTCTGCATATGTTTTGGTGAACAATCGAGTGTGCGTGTTCTGACAGCTGCCTCTATGCAGACGTCTCCACAGAGCCACTTCTGAATGCCCCGCAGCCCAGGACTGAATGGATACACTAACAAGTGCACCGGTGTGAGCAACCACATATGCAGAAGGACGTCTTTCATCTCACAGAAGCGCGAACGTCTTGGCGTTCAAGCACATGGCAGAAACAAGGTGTGAACAGATGAGCTGCTGCTATTTTCTCCGTTCGGCATGCTTCGTTGTAGCTCTCTTGCCGGTCGCCGGCTTAGCGGCTTGCTTTGCGCGACTAGCTCTGGGGAGAGAAGGAGATAGCGCCGGAAACCTCGCCTTTTGCCTTCTTCGGCGCTGGAACCTGGTTGCTGCGCCTTCTCTTTGTCCATGTGCACACACACGATTCCTCAGCGAAAACCATGCAGAAACCTTTCCACGAGCACCCAGGGATGTGCACCCAGCACCACGTGCACGCACACGCAGCTAGAGAAAAGCACCTACCTTTTCACACACTGATGCCTAAGCAAACGCGTGGCCACACACACGCACACATCCGCAAGCGCGCCTACTCCCATCTATTGAGGGAAAGACGGACGAGCTCTTTGGTTGCTCTTCACAGGCTTGTCCCTGATCTATAGCTGAGGGCAAACACTTGTGTGCTTGTGGGAGAGCCTGTGTCTTTCCTGGAAGCGTTTGGGAGTTTTGCTCAGACGCGTGTTTCCTCAAGTTCAAGAATCAAGATCTAGGATACCTGCAGACAGGTGCCTGTTTGTGTGGAGACAGTCTGTTTGAAACTGTGTTCCTCAGCGCCCGCTCTTTCTCCCCGTCGCTCCACACGCCTGGGAGTCCCTTTCTTTCTCTCCACAAGCACGTGTGTTGACTTCGTCGCACATGTGCATCTGCACAAGCGTTGAGCTCAGCAGAGCGTGTCTCTTGACACTTGATGTGCGTTGGCTGTGTCTGCCTGCTCCAGTGAAGAGAGAAACGGGAAATCATCTTGGTAGAGGCAACAAAGCAAAAGCGAGGCAGGATCCACATCTGCTTAACAGAGACGGATTCCCTGCGCTGACACAGTTCACAGTTACACGAGAAGCAATCTGAGCGGTCCGTCGACCGGAGACGTGTTTCCCAAGAGGTCGTTTAGCGAGTGAACAGCAGTGTGCGCGACTTTCAGGAGTGTGCCTGGAAAGTGCCAGAATCACCAGGAGCATCTGTGCAAAAGCTGCTGCCTCTGTGACCGCATTGAGGCACGTTCGCGTGTCTGCGAGTATATAGACGGCTCTTTCGCGTTCACTCCGAGGGAAACGGTCCGCTATTGCTTCTGTGCGCACAGACGCGATTCCCTTGTCTCTTGCGAACACAGGGAACTCTGTGCATCCAAATCTACAGGCTAAGGACGCGTCTGCATATGTTTTGGTGAACAATCGAGTGTGCGTGTTCTGACAGCTGCCTCTATGCAGACGTCTCCACAGAGCCACTTCTGAATGCCCCGCAGCCCAGGACTGAATGGATACACTAACAAGTGCACCGGTGTGAGCAACCACATATGCAGAAGGACGTCTTTCATCTCACAGAAGCGCGAACGTCTTGGCGTTCAAGCACATGGCAGAAACAAGGTGTGAACAGATGAGCTGCTGCTATTTTCTCCGTTCGGCATGCTTCGTTGTAGCTCTCTTGCCGGTCGCCGGCTTAGCGGCTTGCTTTGCGCGACTAGCTCTGGGGAGAGAAGGAGATAGCGCCGGAAACCTCGCCTTTTGCCTTCTTCGGCGCTGGAACCTGGTTGCTGCGCCTTCTCTTTGTCCATGTGCACACACACGATTCCTCAGCGAAAACCATGCAGAAACCTTTCCACGAGCACCCAGGGATGTGCACCCAGCACCACGTGCACGCACACGCAGCTAGAGAAAAGCACCTACCTTTTCACACACTGATGCCTAAGCAAACGCGTGGCCACACACACGCACACATCCGCAAGCGCGCCTACTCCCATCTATTGAGGGAAAGACGGACGAGCTCTTTGGTTGCTCTTCACAGGCTTGTCCCTGATCTATAGCTGAGGGCAAACACTTGTGTGCTTGTGGGAGAGCCTGTGTCTTTCCTGGAAGCGTTTGGGAGTTTTGCTCAGACGCGTGTTTCCTCAAGTTCAAGAATCAAGATCTAGGATACCTGCAGACAGGTGCCTGTTTGTGTGGAGACAGTCTGTTTGAAACTGTGTTCCTCAGCGCCCGCTCTTTCTCCCCGTCGCTCCACACGCCTGGGAGTCCCTTTCTTTCTCTCCACAAGCACGTGTGTTGACTTCGTCGCACATGTGCATCTGCACAAGCGTTGAGCTCAGCAGAGCGTGTCTCTTGACACTTGATGTGCGTTGGCTGTGTCTGCCTGCTCCAGTGAAGAGAGAAACGGGAAATCATCTTGGTAGAGGCAACAAAGCAAAGGCGAGGCAGGATTGACATCTGCTCAACAGAGACGGATTCCCTGCGCTGACACAGTTCACAGTTACACGAGAAGCAATCTGAGCGGTCCGTCGACCGGAGACGTGTTTCCCAAGAGGTCGTTTAGCGAGTGAACAGCAGTGTGCGCGACTTTCAGGAGTGTGCCTGGAAAGTGCCAGAATCACCAGGAGCATCTGTGCAAAAGCTGCTGCCTCTGTGACCGCATTGAGGCACGTTCGCGTGTCTGCGAGTATATAGACGGCTCTTTCGCGTTCACTCCGAGGGAAACGGTCCGCTATTGCTTCTGTGCGCACAGACGCGATTCCCTTGTCTCTTGCGAACACAGGGAACTCTGTGCATCCAAATCTACAGGCTAAGGACGCGTCTGCATATGTTTTGGTGAACAATCGAGTGTGCGTGTTCTGACAGCTGCCTCTATGCAGACGTCTCCACAGAGCCACTTCTGAATGCCCCGCAGCCCAGGACTGAATGGATACACTAACAAGTGCACCGGTGTGAGCAACCACATATGCAGAAGGACGTCTTTCATCTCACAGAAGCGCGAACGTCTTGGCGTTCAAGCACATGGCAGAAACAAGGTGTGAACAGATGAGCTGCTGCTATTTTCTCCGTTCGGCATGCTTCGTTGTAGCTCTCTTGCCGGTCGCCGGCTTAGCGGCTTGCTTTGCGCGACTAGCTCTGGGGAGAGAAGGAGATAGCGCCGGAAACCTCGCCTTTTGCCTTCTTCGGCGCTGGAACCTGGTTGCTGCGCCTTCTCTTTGTCCATGTGCACACACACGATTCCTCAGCGAAAACCATGCAGAAACCTTTCCACGAGCACCCAGGGATGTGCACCCAGCACCACGTGCACGCACACGCAGCTAGAGAAAAGCACCTACCTTTTCACACACTGATGCCTAAGCAAACGCGTGGCCACACACACGCACACATCCGCAAGCGCGCCTACTCCCATCTACTGAGAGAAAGACGGACGAGCTCTTTGGTTGCTCTTCACAGGCTTGTCCCTGATCTATAGCTGAGGGCAAACACTTGTGTGCTTGTGGGAGAGCCTGTGTCTTTCCTGGAAGCGTTTGGGAGTTTTGCTCAGACGCGTGTTTCCTCAAGTTCAAGAATCAAGATCTAGGATACCTGCAGACAGGTGCCTGTTTGTGTGGAGACAGTCTGTTTGAAACTGTGCTCCTCAGCGCCCGCTCTTTCTCCCCGTCGCTCCACACGCCTGGGAGTCCCTTTCTTTCTCTCCACAAGCACGTGTGTTGACTTCGTCGCACATGTGCATCTGCACAAGCGTTGAGCTCAGCAGAGCGTGTCTCTTGACACTTGATGTGCGTTGGCTGTGTCTGCCTGCTCCAGTGAAGAGAGAAACGGGAAATCATCTTGGTAGAGGCAACAAAGCAAAAGCGAGGCAGGATTGACATCTGCTCAACAGAGACGGATTCCCTGCGCTGACACAGTTCACAGTTACACGAGAAGCAATCTGAGCGGTCCGTCGACCGGAGACGTGTTTCCCAAGAGGTCGTTTAGCGAGTGAACAGCAGTGTGCGCGACTTTCAGGAGTGTGCCTGGAAAGTGCCAGAATCACCAGGAGCATCTGTGCAAAAGCTGCTGCCTCTGTGACCGCATTGAGGCACGTTCGCGTGTCTGCGAGTATATAGACGGCTCTTTCGCGTTCACTCCGAGGGAAACGGTCCGCTATTGCTTCTGTGCGCACAGACGCGATTCCCTTGTCTCTTGCGAACACAGGGAACTCTGTGCATCCAAATCTACAGGCTAAGGACGCGTCTGCATATGTTTTGGTGAACAATCGAGTGTGCGTGTTCTGACAGCTGCCTCTATGCAGACGTCTCCACAGAGCCACTTCTGAATGCCCCGCAGCCCAGGACTGAATGGATACACTAACAAGTGCACCGGTGTGAGCAACCACATATGCAGAAGGACGTCTTTCATCTCACAGAAGCGCGAACGTCTTGGCGTTCAAGCACATGGCAGAAACAAGGTGTGAACAGATGAGCTGCTGCTATTTTCTCCGTTCGGCATGCTTCGTTGTAGCTCTCTTGCCGGTCGCCGGCTTAGCGGCTTGCTTTGCGCGACTAGCTCTGGGGAGAGAAGGAGATAGCGCCGGAAACCTCGCCTTTTGCCTTCTTCGGCGCTGGAACCTGGTTGCTGCGCCTTCTCTTTGTCCATGTGCACACACACGATTCCTCAGCGAAAACCATGCAGAAACCTTTCCACGAGCACCCAGGGATGTGCACCCAGCACCACGTGCACGCACACGCAGCTAGAGAAAAGCACCTACCTTTTCACACACTGATGCCTAAGCAAACGCGTGGCCACACACACGCACACATCCGCAAGCGCGCCTACTCCCATCTACTGAGAGAAAGACGGACGAGCTCTTTGGTTGCTCTTCACAGGCTTGTCCCTGATCTATAGCTGAGGGCAAACACTTGTGTGCTTGTGGGAGAGCCTGTGTCTTTCCTGGAAGCGTTTGGGAGTTTTGCTCAGACGCGTGTTTCCTCAAGTTCAAGAATCAAGATCTAGGATACCTGCAGACAGGTGCCTGTTTGTGTGGAGACAGTCTGTTTGAAACTGTGCTCCTCAGCGCCCGCTCTTTCTCCCCGTCGCTCCACACGCCTGGGAGTCCCTTTCTTTCTCTCCACAAGCACGTGTGTTGACTTCGTCGCACATGTGCATCTGCACAAGCGTTGAGCTCAGCAGAGCGTGTCTCTTGACACTTGATGTGCGTTGGCTGTGTCTGCCTGCTCCAGTGAAGAGAGAAACGGGAAATCATCTTGGTAGAGGCAACAAAGCAAAAGCGAGGCAGGATTGACATCTGCTCAACAGAGACGGATTCCCTGCGCTGACACAGTTCACAGTTACACGAGAAGCAATCTGAGCGGTCCGTCGACCGGAGACGTGTTTCCCAAGAGGTCGTTTAGCGAGTGAACAGCAGTGTGCGCGACTTTCAGGAGTGTGCCTGGAAAGTGCCAGAATCACCAGGAGCATCTGTGCAAAAGCTGCTGCCTCTGTGACCGCATTGAGGCACGTTCGCGTGTCTGCGAGTATATAGACGGCTCTTTCGCGTTCACTCCGAGGGAAACGGTCCGCTATTGCTTCTGTGCGCACAGACGCGATTCCCTTGTCTCTTGCGAACACAGGGAACTCTGTGCATCCAAATCTACAGGCTAAGGACGCGTCTGCATATGTTTTGGTGAACAATCGAGTGTGCGTGTTCTGACAGCTGCCTCTATGCAGACGTCTCCACAGAGCCACTTCTGAATGCCCCGCAGCCCAGGACTGAATGGATACACTAACAAGTGCACCGGTGTGAGCAACCACATATGCAGAAGGACGTCTTTCATCTCACAGAAGCGCGAACGTCTTGGCGTTCAAGCACATGGCAGAAACAAGGTGTGAACAGATGAGCTGCTGCTATTTTCTCCGTTCGGCATGCTTCGTTGTAGCTCTCTTGCCGGTCGCCGGCTTAGCGGCTTGCTTTGCGCGACTAGCTCTGGGGAGAGAAGGAGATAGCGCCGGAAACCTCGCCTTTTGCCTTCTTCGGCGCTGGAACCTGGTTGCTGCGCCTTCTCTTTGTCCATGTGCACACACACGATTCCTCAGCGAAAACCATGCAGAAACCTTTCCACGAGCACCCAGGGATGTGCACCCAGCACCACGTGCACGCACACGCAGCTAGAGAAAAGCACCTACCTTTTCACACACTGATGCCTAAGCAAACGCGTGGCCACACACACGCACACATCCGCAAGCGCGCCTACTCCCATCTATTGAGGGAAAGACGGACGAGCTCTTTGGTTGCTCTTCACAGGCTTGTCCCTGATCTATAGCTGAGGGCAAACACTTGTGTGCTTGTGGGAGAGCCTGTGTCTTTCCTGGAAGCGTTTGGGAGTTTTGCTCAGACGCGTGTTTCCTCAAGTTCAAGAATCAAGATCTAGGATACCTGCAGACAGGTGCCTGTTTGTGTGGAGACAGTCTGTTTGAAACTGTGTTCCTCAGCGCCCGCTCTTTCTCCCCGTCGCTCCACACGCCTGGGAGTCCCTTTCTTTCTCTCCACAAGCACGTGTGTTGACTTCGTCGCACATGTGCATCTGCACAAGCGTTGAGCTCAGCAGAGCGTGTCTCTTGACACTTGATGTGCGTTGGCTGTGTCTGCCTGCTCCAGTGAAGAGAGAAACGGGAAATCATCTTGGTAGAGGCAACAAAGCAAAGGCGAGGCAGGATTGACATCTGCTCAACAGAGACGGATTCCCTGCGCTGACACAGTTCACAGTTACACGAGAAGCAATCTGAGCGGTCCGTCGACCGGAGACGTGTTTCCCAAGAGGTCGTTTAGCGAGTGAACAGCAGTGTGCGCGACTTTCAGGAGTGTGCCTGGAAAGTGCCAGAATCACCAGGAGCATCTGTGCAAAAGCTGCTGCCTCTGTGACCGCATTGAGGCACGTTCGCGTGTCTGCGAGTATATAGACGGCTCTTTCGCGTTCACTCCGAGGGAAACGGTCCGCTATTGCTTCTGTGCGCACAGACGCGATTCCCTTGTCTCTTGCGAACACAGGGAACTCTGTGCATCCAAATCTACAGGCTAAGGACGCGTCTGCATATGTTTTGGTGAACAATCGAGTGTGCGTGTTCTGACAGCTGCCTCTATGCAGACGTCTCCACAGAGCCACTTCTGAATGCCCCGCAGCCCAGGACTGAATGGATACACTAACAAGTGCACCGGTGTGAGCAACCACATATGCAGAAGGACGTCTTTCATCTCACAGAAGCGCGAACGTCTTGGCGTTCAAGCACATGGCAGAAACAAGGTGTGAACAGATGAGCTGCTGCTATTTTCTCCGTTCGGCATGCTTCGTTGTAGCTCTCTTGCCGGTCGCCGGCTTAGCGGCTTGCTTTGCGCGACTAGCTCTGGGGAGAGAAGGAGATAGCGCCGGAAACCTCGCCTTTTGCCTTCTTCGGCGCTGGAACCTGGTTGCTGCGCCTTCTCTTTGTCCATGTGCACACACACGATTCCTCAGCGAAAACCATGCAGAAACCTTTCCACGAGCACCCAGGGATGTGCACCCAGCACCACGTGCACGCACACGCAGCTAGAGAAAAGCACCTACCTTTTCACACACTGATGCCTAAGCAAACGCGTGGCCACACACACGCACACATCCGCAAGCGCGCCTACTCCCATCTACTGAGAGAAAGACGGACGAGCTCTTTGGTTGCTCTTCACAGGCTTGTCCCTGATCTATAGCTGAGGGCAAACACTTGTGTGCTTGTGGGAGAGCCTGTGTCTTTCCTGGAAGCGTTTGGGAGTTTTGCTCAGACGCGTGTTTCCTCAAGTTCAAGAATCAAGATCTAGGATACCTGCAGACAGGTGCCTGTTTGTGTGGAGACAGTCTGTTTGAAACTGTGTTCCTCAGCGCCCGCTCTTTCTCCCCGTCGCTCCACACGCCTGGGAGTCCCTTTCTTTCTCTCCACAAGCACGTGTGTTGACTTCGTCGCACATGTGCATCTGCACAAGCGTTGAGCTCAGCAGAGCGTGTCTCTTGACACTTGATGTGCGTTGGCTGTGTCTGCCTGCTCCAGTGAAGAGAGAAACGGGAAATCATCTTGGTAGAGGCAACAAAGCAAAAGCGAGGCAGGATTGACATCTGCTCAACAGAGACGGATTCCCTGCGCTGACACAGTTCACAGTTACACGAGAAGCAATCTGAGCGGTCCGTCGACCGGAGACGTGTTTCCCAAGAGGTCGTTTAGCGAGTGAACAGCAGTGTGCGCGACTTTCAGGAGTGTGCCTGGAAAGTGCCAGAATCACCAGGAGCATCTGTGCAAAAGCTGCTGCCTCTGTGACCGCATTGAGGCACGTTCGCGTGTCTGCGAGTATATAGACGGCTCTTTCGCGTTCACTCCGAGGGAAACGGTCCGCTATTGCTTCTGTGCGCACAGACGCGATTCCCTTGTCTCTTGCGAACACAGGGAACTCTGTGCATCCAAATCTACAGGCTAAGGACGCGTCTGCATATGTTTTGGTGAACAATCGAGTGTGCGTGTTCTGACAGCTGCCTCTATGCAGACGTCTCCACAGAGCCACTTCTGAATGCCCCGCAGCCCAGGACTGAATGGATACACTAACAAGTGCACCGGTGTGAGCAACCACATATGCAGAAGGACGTCTTTCATCTCACAGAAGCGCGAACGTCTTGGCGTTCAAGCACATGGCAGAAACAAGGTGTGAACAGATGAGCTGCTGCTATTTTCTCCGTTCGGCATGCTTCGTTGTAGCTCTCTTGCCGGTCGCCGGCTTAGCGGCTTGCTTTGCGCGACTAGCTCTGGGGAGAGAAGGAGATAGCGCCGGAAACCTCGCCTTTTGCCTTCTTCGGCGCTGGAACCTGGTTGCTGCGCCTTCTCTTTGTCCATGTGCACACACACGATTCCTCAGCGAAAACCATGCAGAAACCTTTCCACGAGCACCCAGGGATGTGCACCCAGCACCACGTGCACGCACACGCAGCTAGAGAAAAGCACCTACCTTTTCACACACTGATGCCTAAGCAAACGCGTGGCCACACACACGCACACATCCGCAAGCGCGCCTACTCCCATCTACTGAGAGAAAGACGGACGAGCTCTTTGGTTGCTCTTCACAGGCTTGTCCCTGATCTATAGCTGAGGGCAAACACTTGTGTGCTTGTGGGAGAGCCTGTGTCTTTCCTGGAAGCGTTTGGGAGTTTTGCTCAGACGCGTGTTTCCTCAAGTTCAAGAATCAAGATCTAGGATACCTGCAGACAGGTGCCTGTTTGTGTGGAGACAGTCTGTTTGAAACTGTGCTCCTCAGCGCCCGCTCTTTCTCCCCGTCGCTCCACACGCCTGGGAGTCCCTTTCTTTCTCTCCACAAGCACGTGTGTTGACTTCGTCGCACATGTGCATCTGCACAAGCGTTGAGCTCAGCAGAGCGTGTCTCTTGACACTTGATGTGCGTTGGCTGTGTCTGCCTGCTCCAGTGAAGAGAGAAACGGGAAATCATCTTGGTAGAGGCAACAAAGCAAAAGCGAGGCAGGATTGACATCTGCTCAACAGAGACGGATTCCCTGCGCTGACACAGTTCACAGTTACACGAGAAGCAATCTGAGCGGTCCGTCGACCGGAGACGTGTTTCCCAAGAGGTCGTTTAGCGAGTGAACAGCAGTGTGCGCGACTTTCAGGAGTGTGCCTGGAAAGTGCCAGAATCACCAGGAGCATCTGTGCAAAAGCTGCTGCCTCTGTGACCGCATTGAGGCACGTTCGCGTGTCTGCGAGTATATAGACGGCTCTTTCGCGTTCACTCCGAGGGAAACGGTCCGCTATTGCTTCTGTGCGCACAGACGCGATTCCCTTGTCTCTTGCGAACACAGGGAACTCTGTGCATCCAAATCTACAGGCTAAGGACGCGTCTGCATATGTTTTGGTGAACAATCGAGTGTGCGTGTTCTGACAGCTGCCTCTATGCAGACGTCTCCACAGAGCCACTTCTGAATGCCCCGCAGCCCAGGACTGAATGGATACACTAACAAGTGCACCGGTGTGAGCAACCACATATGCAGAAGGACGTCTTTCATCTCACAGAAGCGCGAACGTCTTGGCGTTCAAGCACATGGCAGAAACAAGGTGTGAACAGATGAGCTGCTGCTATTTTCTCCGTTCGGCATGCTTCGTTGTAGCTCTCTTGCCGGTCGCCGGCTTAGCGGCTTGCTTTGCGCGACTAGCTCTGGGGAGAGAAGGAGATAGCGCCGGAAACCTCGCCTTTTGCCTTCTTCGGCGCTGGAACCTGGTTGCTGCGCCTTCTCTTTGTCCATGTGCACACACACGATTCCTCAGCGAAAACCATGCAGAAACCTTTCCACGAGCACCCAGGGATGTGCACCCAGCACCACGTGCACGCACACGCAGCTAGAGAAAAGCACCTACCTTTTCACACACTGATGCCTAAGCAAACGCGTGGCCACACACACGCACACATCCGCAAGCGCGCCTACTCCCATCTATTGAGGGAAAGACGGACGAGCTCTTTGGTTGCTCTTCACAGGCTTGTCCCTGATCTATAGCTGAGGGCAAACACTTGTGTGCTTGTGGGAGAGCCTGTGTCTTTCCTGGAAGCGTTTGGGAGTTTTGCTCAGACGCGTGTTTCCTCAAGTTCAAGAATCAAGATCTAGGATACCTGCAGACAGGTGCCTGTTTGTGTGGAGACAGTCTGTTTGAAACTGTGTTCCTCAGCGCCCGCTCTTTCTCCCCGTCGCTCCACACGCCTGGGAGTCCCTTTCTTTCTCTCCACAAGCACGTGTGTTGACTTCGTCGCACATGTGCATCTGCACAAGCGTTGAGCTCAGCAGAGCGTGTCTCTTGACACTTGATGTGCGTTGGCTGTGTCTGCCTGCTCCAGTGAAGAGAGAAACGGGAAATCATCTTGGTAGAGGCAACAAAGCAAAAGCGAGGCAGGATTGACATCTGCTCAACAGAGACGGATTCCCTGCGCTGACACAGTTCACAGTTACACGAGAAGCAATCTGAGCGGTCCGTCGACCGGAGACGTGTTTCCCAAGAGGTCGTTTAGCGAGTGAACAGCAGTGTGCGCGACTTTCAGGAGTGTGCCTGGAAAGTGCCAGAATCACCAGGAGCATCTGTGCAAAAGCTGCTGCCTCTGTGACCGCATTGAGGCACGTTCGCGTGTCTGCGAGTATATAGACGGCTCTTTCGCGTTCACTCCGAGGGAAACGGTCCGCTATTGCTTCTGTGCGCACAGACGCGATTCCCTTGTCTCTTGCGAACACAGGGAACTCTGTGCATCCAAATCTACAGGCTAAGGACGCGTCTGCATATGTTTTGGTGAACAATCGAGTGTGCGTGTTCTGACAGCTGCCTCTATGCAGACGTCTCCACAGAGCCACTTCTGAATGCCCCGCAGCCCAGGACTGAATGGATACACTAACAAGTGCACCGGTGTGAGCAACCACATATGCAGAAGGACGTCTTTCATCTCACAGAAGCGCGAACGTCTTGGCGTTCAAGCACATGGCAGAAACAAGGTGTGAACAGATGAGCTGCTGCTATTTTCTCCGTTCGGCATGCTTCGTTGTAGCTCTCTTGCCGGTCGCCGGCTTAGCGGCTTGCTTTGCGCGACTAGCTCTGGGGAGAGAAGGAGATAGCGCCGGAAACCTCGCCTTTTGCCTTCTTCGGCGCTGGAACCTGGTTGCTGCGCCTTCTCTTTGTCCATGTGCACACACACGATTCCTCAGCGAAAACCATGCAGAAACCTTTCCACGAGCACCCAGGGATGTGCACCCAGCACCACGTGCACGCACACGCAGCTAGAGAAAAGCACCTACCTTTTCACACACTGATGCCTAAGCAAACGCGTGGCCACACACACGCACACATCCGCAAGCGCGCCTACTCCCATCTACTGAGAGAAAGACGGACGAGCTCTTTGGTTGCTCTTCACAGGCTTGTCCCTGATCTATAGCTGAGGGCAAACACTTGTGTGCTTGTGGGAGAGCCTGTGTCTTTCCTGGAAGCGTTTGGGAGTTTTGCTCAGACGCGTGTTTCCTCAAGTTCAAGAATCAAGATCTAGGATACCTGCAGACAGGTGCCTGTTTGTGTGGAGACAGTCTGTTTGAAACTGTGCTCCTCAGCGCCCGCTCTTTCTCCCCGTCGCTCCACACGCCTGGGAGTCCCTTTCTTTCTCTCCACAAGCACGTGTGTTGACTTCGTCGCACATGTGCATCTGCACAAGCGTTGAGCTCAGCAGAGCGTGTCTCTTGACACTTGATGTGCGTTGGCTGTGTCTGCCTGCTCCAGTGAAGAGAGAAACGGGAAATCATCTTGGTAGAGGCAACAAAGCAAAAGCGAGGCAGGATTGACATCTGCTCAACAGAGACGGATTCCCTGCGCTGACACAGTTCACAGTTACACGAGAAGCAATCTGAGCGGTCCGTCGACCGGAGACGTGTTTCCCAAGAGGTCGTTTAGCGAGTGAACAGCAGTGTGCGCGACTTTCAGGAGTGTGCCTGGAAAGTGCCAGAATCACCAGGAGCATCTGTGCAAAAGCTGCTGCCTCTGTGACCGCATTGAGGCACGTTCGCGTGTCTGCGAGTATATAGACGGCTCTTTCGCGTTCACTCCGAGGGAAACGGTCCGCTATTGCTTCTGTGCGCACAGACGCGATTCCCTTGTCTCTTGCGAACACAGGGAACTCTGTGCATCCAAATCTACAGGCTAAGGACGCGTCTGCATATGTTTTGGTGAACAATCGAGTGTGCGTGTTCTGACAGCTGCCTCTATGCAGACGTCTCCACAGAGCCACTTCTGAATGCCCCGCAGCCCAGGACTGAATGGATACACTAACAAGTGCACCGGTGTGAGCAACCACATATGCAGAAGGACGTCTTTCATCTCACAGAAGCGCGAACGTCTTGGCGTTCAAGCACATGGCAGAAACAAGGTGTGAACAGATGAGCTGCTGCTATTTTCTCCGTTCGGCATGCTTCGTTGTAGCTCTCTTGCCGGTCGCCGGCTTAGCGGCTTGCTTTGCGCGACTAGCTCTGGGGAGAGAAGGAGATAGCGCCGGAAACCTCGCCTTTTGCCTTCTTCGGCGCTGGAACCTGGTTGCTGCGCCTTCTCTTTGTCCATGTGCACACACACGATTCCTCAGCGAAAACCATGCAGAAACCTTTCCACGAGCACCCAGGGATGTGCACCCAGCACCACGTGCACGCACACGCAGCTAGAGAAAAGCACCTACCTTTTCACACACTGATGCCTAAGCAAACGCGTGGCCACACACACGCACACATCCGCAAGCGCGCCTACTCCCATCTACTGAGGGAAAGACGGACGAGCTCTTTGGTTGCTCTTCACAGGCTTGTCCCTGATCTATAGCTGAGGGCAAACACTTGTGTGCTTGTGGGAGAGCCTGTGTCTTTCCTGGAAGCGTTTGGGAGTTTTGCTCAGACGCGTGTTTCCTCAAGTTCAAGAATCAAGATCTAGGATACCTGCAGACAGGTGCCTGTTTGTGTGGAGACAGTCTGTTTGAAACTGTGTTCCTCAGCGCCCGCTCTTTCTCCCCGTCGCTCCACACGCCTGGGAGTCCCTTTCTTTCTCTCCACAAGCACGTGTGTTGACTTCGTCGCACATGTGCATCTGCACAAGCGTTGAGCTCAGCAGAGCGTGTCTCTTGACACTTGATGTGCGTTGGCTGTGTCTGCCTGCTCCAGTGAAGAGAGAAACGGGAAATCATCTTGGTAGAGGCAACAAAGCAAAGGCGAGGCAGGATTGACATCTGCTCAACAGAGACGGATTCCCTGCGCTGACACAGTTCACAGTTACACGAGAAGCAATCTGAGCGGTCCGTCGACCGGAGACGTGTTTCCCAAGAGGTCGTTTAGCGAGTGAACAGCAGTGTGCGCGACTTTCAGGAGTGTGCCTGGAAAGTGCCAGAATCACCAGGAGCATCTGTGCAAAAGCTGCTGCCTCTGTGACCGCATTGAGGCACGTTCGCGTGTCTGCGAGTATATAGACGGCTCTTTCGCGTTCACTCCGAGGGAAACGGTCCGCTATTGCTTCTGTGCGCACAGACGCGATTCCCTTGTCTCTTGCGAACACAGGGAACTCTGTGCATCCAAATCTACAGGCTAAGGACGCGTCTGCATATGTTTTGGTGAACAATCGAGTGTGCGTGTTCTGACAGCTGCCTCTATGCAGACGTCTCCACAGAGCCACTTCTGAATGCCCCGCAGCCCAGGACTGAATGGATACACTAACAAGTGCACCGGTGTGAGCAACCACATATGCAGAAGGACGTCTTTCATCTCACAGAAGCGCGAACGTCTTGGCGTTCAAGCACATGGCAGAAACAAGGTGTGAACAGATGAGCTGCTGCTATTTTCTCCGTTCGGCATGCTTCGTTGTAGCTCTCTTGCCGGTCGCCGGCTTAGCGGCTTGCTTTGCGCGACTAGCTCTGGGGAGAGAAGGAGATAGCGCCGGAAACCTCGCCTTTTGCCTTCTTCGGCGCTGGAACCTGGTTGCTGCGCCTTCTCTTTGTCCATGTGCACACACACGATTCCTCAGCGAAAACCATGCAGAAACCTTTCCACGAGCACCCAGGGATGTGCACCCAGCACCACGTGCACGCACACGCAGCTAGAGAAAAGCACCTACCTTTTCACACACTGATGCCTAAGCAAACGCGTGGCCACACACACGCACACATCCGCAAGCGCGCCTACTCCCATCTATTGAGGGAAAGACGGACGAGCTCTTTGGTTGCTCTTCACAGGCTTGTCCCTGATCTATAGCTGAGGGCAAACACTTGTGTGCTTGTGGGAGAGCCTGTGTCTTTCCTGGAAGCGTTTGGGAGTTTTGCTCAGACGCGTGTTTCCTCAAGTTCAAGAATCAAGATCTAGGATACCTGCAGACAGGTGCCTGTTTGTGTGGAGACAGTCTGTTTGAAACTGTGTTCCTCAGCGCCCGCTCTTTCTCCCCGTCGCTCCACACGCCTGGGAGTCCCTTTCTTTCTCTCCACAAGCACGTGTGTTGACTTCGTCGCACATGTGCATCTGCACAAGCGTTGAGCTCAGCAGAGCGTGTCTCTTGACACTTGATGTGCGTTGGCTGTGTCTGCCTGCTCCAGTGAAGAGAGAAACGGGAAATCATCTTGGTAGAGGCAACAAAGCAAAAGCGAGGCAGGATCCACATCTGCTTAACAGAGACGGATTCCCTGCGCTGACACAGTTCACAGTTACACGAGAAGCAATCTGAGCGGTCCGTCGACCGGAGACGTGTTTCCCAAGAGGTCGTTTAGCGAGTGAACAGCAGTGTGCGCGACTTTCAGGAGTGTGCCTGGAAAGTGCCAGAATCACCAGGAGCATCTGTGCAAAAGCTGCTGCCTCTGTGACCGCATTGAGGCACGTTCGCGTGTCTGCGAGTATATAGACGGCTCTTTCGCGTTCACTCCGAGGGAAACGGTCCGCTATTGCTTCTGTGCGCACAGACGCGATTCCCTTGTCTCTTGCGAACACAGGGAACTCTGTGCATCCAAATCTACAGGCTAAGGACGCGTCTGCATATGTTTTGGTGAACAATCGAGTGTGCGTGTTCTGACAGCTGCCTCTATGCAGACGTCTCCACAGAGCCACTTCTGAATGCCCCGCAGCCCAGGACTGAATGGATACACTAACAAGTGCACCGGTGTGAGCAACCACATATGCAGAAGGACGTCTTTCATCTCACAGAAGCGCGAACGTCTTGGCGTTCAAGCACATGGCAGAAACAAGGTGTGAACAGATGAGCTGCTGCTATTTTCTCCGTTCGGCATGCTTCGTTGTAGCTCTCTTGCCGGTCGCCGGCTTAGCGGCTTGCTTTGCGCGACTAGCTCTGGGGAGAGAAGGAGATAGCGCCGGAAACCTCGCCTTTTGCCTTCTTCGGCGCTGGAACCTGGTTGCTGCGCCTTCTCTTTGTCCATGTGCACACACACGATTCCTCAGCGAAAACCATGCAGAAACCTTTCCACGAGCACCCAGGGATGTGCACCCAGCACCACGTGCACGCACACGCAGCTAGAGAAAAGCACCTACCTTTTCACACACTGATGCCTAAGCAAACGCGTGGCCACACACACGCACACATCCGCAAGCGCGCCTACTCCCATCTATTGAGGGAAAGACGGACGAGCTCTTTGGTTGCTCTTCACAGGCTTGTCCCTGATCTATAGCTGAGGGCAAACACTTGTGTGCTTGTGGGAGAGCCTGTGTCTTTCCTGGAAGCGTTTGGGAGTTTTGCTCAGACGCGTGTTTCCTCAAGTTCAAGAATCAAGATCTAGGATACCTGCAGACAGGTGCCTGTTTGTGTGGAGACAGTCTGTTTGAAACTGTGTTCCTCAGCGCCCGCTCTTTCTCCCCGTCGCTCCACACGCCTGGGAGTCCCTTTCTTTCTCTCCACAAGCACGTGTGTTGACTTCGTCGCACATGTGCATCTGCACAAGCGTTGAGCTCAGCAGAGCGTGTCTCTTGACACTTGATGTGCGTTGGCTGTGTCTGCCTGCTCCAGTGAAGAGAGAAACGGGAAATCATCTTGGTAGAGGCAACAAAGCAAAGGCGAGGCAGGATTGACATCTGCTCAACAGAGACGGATTCCCTGCGCTGACACAGTTCACAGTTACACGAGAAGCAATCTGAGCGGTCCGTCGACCGGAGACGTGTTTCCCAAGAGGTCGTTTAGCGAGTGAACAGCAGTGTGCGCGACTTTCAGGAGTGTGCCTGGAAAGTGCCAGAATCACCAGGAGCATCTGTGCAAAAGCTGCTGCCTCTGTGACCGCATTGAGGCACGTTCGCGTGTCTGCGAGTATATAGACGGCTCTTTCGCGTTCACTCCGAGGGAAACGGTCCGCTATTGCTTCTGTGCGCACAGACGCGATTCCCTTGTCTCTTGCGAACACAGGGAACTCTGTGCATCCAAATCTACAGGCTAAGGACGCGTCTGCATATGTTTTGGTGAACAATCGAGTGTGCGTGTTCTGACAGCTGCCTCTATGCAGACGTCTCCACAGAGCCACTTCTGAATGCCCCGCAGCCCAGGACTGAATGGATACACTAACAAGTGCACCGGTGTGAGCAACCACATATGCAGAAGGACGTCTTTCATCTCACAGAAGCGCGAACGTCTTGGCGTTCAAGCACATGGCAGAAACAAGGTGTGAACAGATGAGCTGCTGCTATTTTCTCCGTTCGGCATGCTTCGTTGTAGCTCTCTTGCCGGTCGCCGGCTTAGCGGCTTGCTTTGCGCGACTAGCTCTGGGGAGAGAAGGAGATAGCGCCGGAAACCTCGCCTTTTGCCTTCTTCGGCGCTGGAACCTGGTTGCTGCGCCTTCTCTTTGTCCATGTGCACACACACGATTCCTCAGCGAAAACCATGCAGAAACCTTTCCACGAGCACCCAGGGATGTGCACCCAGCACCACGTGCACGCACACGCAGCTAGAGAAAAGCACCTACCTTTTCACACACTGATGCCTAAGCAAACGCGTGGCCACACACACGCACACATCCGCAAGCGCGCCTACTCCCATCTACTGAGAGAAAGACGGACGAGCTCTTTGGTTGCTCTTCACAGGCTTGTCCCTGATCTATAGCTGAGGGCAAACACTTGTGTGCTTGTGGGAGAGCCTGTGTCTTTCCTGGAAGCGTTTGGGAGTTTTGCTCAGACGCGTGTTTCCTCAAGTTCAAGAATCAAGATCTAGGATACCTGCAGACAGGTGCCTGTTTGTGTGGAGACAGTCTGTTTGAAACTGTGCTCCTCAGCGCCCGCTCTTTCTCCCCGTCGCTCCACACGCCTGGGAGTCCCTTTCTTTCTCTCCACAAGCACGTGTGTTGACTTCGTCGCACATGTGCATCTGCACAAGCGTTGAGCTCAGCAGAGCGTGTCTCTTGACACTTGATGTGCGTTGGCTGTGTCTGCCTGCTCCAGTGAAGAGAGAAACGGGAAATCATCTTGGTAGAGGCAACAAAGCAAAAGCGAGGCAGGATTGACATCTGCTCAACAGAGACGGATTCCCTGCGCTGACACAGTTCACAGTTACACGAGAAGCAATCTGAGCGGTCCGTCGACCGGAGACGTGTTTCCCAAGAGGTCGTTTAGCGAGTGAACAGCAGTGTGCGCGACTTTCAGGAGTGTGCCTGGAAAGTGCCAGAATCACCAGGAGCATCTGTGCAAAAGCTGCTGCCTCTGTGACCGCATTGAGGCACGTTCGCGTGTCTGCGAGTATATAGACGGCTCTTTCGCGTTCACTCCGAGGGAAACGGTCCGCTATTGCTTCTGTGCGCACAGACGCGATTCCCTTGTCTCTTGCGAACACAGGGAACTCTGTGCATCCAAATCTACAGGCTAAGGACGCGTCTGCATATGTTTTGGTGAACAATCGAGTGTGCGTGTTCTGACAGCTGCCTCTATGCAGACGTCTCCACAGAGCCACTTCTGAATGCCCCGCAGCCCAGGACTGAATGGATACACTAACAAGTGCACCGGTGTGAGCAACCACATATGCAGAAGGACGTCTTTCATCTCACAGAAGCGCGAACGTCTTGGCGTTCAAGCACATGGCAGAAACAAGGTGTGAACAGATGAGCTGCTGCTATTTTCTCCGTTCGGCATGCTTCGTTGTAGCTCTCTTGCCGGTCGCCGGCTTAGCGGCTTGCTTTGCGCGACTAGCTCTGGGGAGAGAAGGAGATAGCGCCGGAAACCTCGCCTTTTGCCTTCTTCGGCGCTGGAACCTGGTTGCTGCGCCTTCTCTTTGTCCATGTGCACACACACGATTCCTCAGCGAAAACCATGCAGAAACCTTTCCACGAGCACCCAGGGATGTGCACCCAGCACCACGTGCACGCACACGCAGCTAGAGAAAAGCACCTACCTTTTCACACACTGATGCCTAAGCAAACGCGTGGCCACACACACGCACACATCCGCAAGCGCGCCTACTCCCATCTACTGAGAGAAAGACGGACGAGCTCTTTGGTTGCTCTTCACAGGCTTGTCCCTGATCTATAGCTGAGGGCAAACACTTGTGTGCTTGTGGGAGAGCCTGTGTCTTTCCTGGAAGCGTTTGGGAGTTTTGCTCAGACGCGTGTTTCCTCAAGTTCAAGAATCAAGATCTAGGATACCTGCAGACAGGTGCCTGTTTGTGTGGAGACAGTCTGTTTGAAACTGTGCTCCTCAGCGCCCGCTCTTTCTCCCCGTCGCTCCACACGCCTGGGAGTCCCTTTCTTTCTCTCCACAAGCACGTGTGTTGACTTCGTCGCACATGTGCATCTGCACAAGCGTTGAGCTCAGCAGAGCGTGTCTCTTGACACTTGATGTGCGTTGGCTGTGTCTGCCTGCTCCAGTGAAGAGAGAAACGGGAAATCATCTTGGTAGAGGCAACAAAGCAAAAGCGAGGCAGGATTGACATCTGCTCAACAGAGACGGATTCCCTGCGCTGACACAGTTCACAGTTACACGAGAAGCAATCTGAGCGGTCCGTCGACCGGAGACGTGTTTCCCAAGAGGTCGTTTAGCGAGTGAACAGCAGTGTGCGCGACTTTCAGGAGTGTGCCTGGAAAGTGCCAGAATCACCAGGAGCATCTGTGCAAAAGCTGCTGCCTCTGTGACCGCATTGAGGCACGTTCGCGTGTCTGCGAGTATATAGACGGCTCTTTCGCGTTCACTCCGAGGGAAACGGTCCGCTATTGCTTCTGTGCGCACAGACGCGATTCCCTTGTCTCTTGCGAACACAGGGAACTCTGTGCATCCAAATCTACAGGCTAAGGACGCGTCTGCATATGTTTTGGTGAACAATCGAGTGTGCGTGTTCTGACAGCTGCCTCTATGCAGACGTCTCCACAGAGCCACTTCTGAATGCCCCGCAGCCCAGGACTGAATGGATACACTAACAAGTGCACCGGTGTGAGCAACCACATATGCAGAAGGACGTCTTTCATCTCACAGAAGCGCGAACGTCTTGGCGTTCAAGCACATGGCAGAAACAAGGTGTGAACAGATGAGCTGCTGCTATTTTCTCCGTTCGGCATGCTTCGTTGTAGCTCTCTTGCCGGTCGCCGGCTTAGCGGCTTGCTTTGCGCGACTAGCTCTGGGGAGAGAAGGAGATAGCGCCGGAAACCTCGCCTTTTGCCTTCTTCGGCGCTGGAACCTGGTTGCTGCGCCTTCTCTTTGTCCATGTGCACACACACGATTCCTCAGCGAAAACCATGCAGAAACCTTTCCACGAGCACCCAGGGATGTGCACCCAGCACCACGTGCACGCACACGCAGCTAGAGAAAAGCACCTACCTTTTCACACACTGATGCCTAAGCAAACGCGTGGCCACACACACGCACACATCCGCAAGCGCGCCTACTCCCATCTATTGAGGGAAAGACGGACGAGCTCTTTGGTTGCTCTTCACAGGCTTGTCCCTGATCTATAGCTGAGGGCAAACACTTGTGTGCTTGTGGGAGAGCCTGTGTCTTTCCTGGAAGCGTTTGGGAGTTTTGCTCAGACGCGTGTTTCCTCAAGTTCAAGAATCAAGATCTAGGATACCTGCAGACAGGTGCCTGTTTGTGTGGAGACAGTCTGTTTGAAACTGTGTTCCTCAGCGCCCGCTCTTTCTCCCCGTCGCTCCACACGCCTGGGAGTCCCTTTCTTTCTCTCCACAAGCACGTGTGTTGACTTCGTCGCACATGTGCATCTGCACAAGCGTTGAGCTCAGCAGAGCGTGTCTCTTGACACTTGATGTGCGTTGGCTGTGTCTGCCTGCTCCAGTGAAGAGAGAAACGGGAAATCATCTTGGTAGAGGCAACAAAGCAAAGGCGAGGCAGGATTGACATCTGCTCAACAGAGACGGATTCCCTGCGCTGACACAGTTCACAGTTACACGAGAAGCAATCTGAGCGGTCCGTCGACCGGAGACGTGTTTCCCAAGAGGTCGTTTAGCGAGTGAACAGCAGTGTGCGCGACTTTCAGGAGTGTGCCTGGAAAGTGCCAGAATCACCAGGAGCATCTGTGCAAAAGCTGCTGCCTCTGTGACCGCATTGAGGCACGTTCGCGTGTCTGCGAGTATATAGACGGCTCTTTCGCGTTCACTCCGAGGGAAACGGTCCGCTATTGCTTCTGTGCGCACAGACGCGATTCCCTTGTCTCTTGCGAACACAGGGAACTCTGTGCATCCAAATCTACAGGCTAAGGACGCGTCTGCATATGTTTTGGTGAACAATCGAGTGTGCGTGTTCTGACAGCTGCCTCTATGCAA